>NW_005842631.1:419782-431466 GCF_000455745.1 Alligator sinensis | reverse complement strand
GGGAAAGAGAAGCTGAGCTGGGATGCCAGAGCAGTGTTGGTCACCACAGGATGACAGAGAACCCTGGTAGGCCTGAGCACAGTTTGGCTGGAGGCTTATGTTTGCTTTGTAGCCCAGGGGCTTGTGTTTATGTTGCTGTTTGTTTATCACAGGTGGTTTGGGTGAGGCTATAAGGGGATGGAGGAGGCCTCATGGGGGACTCGCGGTACAGTGAGGACCCCAGCCCCAGCGAGGGCACAGAGTTCAGGGTGTACAGACCCCAGCTCCAGAGAAGAGCCCTGTGAGAGGGCAGCATTGCAGAGAGAAGAGCGAGAGAAAGAGACGGGGCTGTGGAGAGCCCGAGCATTAAAGAGGGCGCAAAGATAGAGGGACAGAACAACGTCCCTTTTACATCTGCAAGGCTTGGGGCATGGTATTGGGGTGGTAGGAGCCACGCATAGCCCTTAAGGCTTGGGCGCATGGGACAACCATAGACAGGAGGACCGTGACCAAGGGGACTGAAGGTAGCCTCCCTATAAAAATTCATAACATCCAAGACGTGACGGGCGAGAATCGGAGGGTACAAGAAGACGACTTGGCACGGTAAAGGAGGCAGCAGGGTAGAGCACGGTGACCCTGACGTCACTCCCTGTCACAATTTCTTTCTTTGATCACAAGTTTCAAATATTGAAGGAAGAGAAATATTTCTGAAATACAGTGTCTTCTATAATGCACTTCAAATTCAATTACATTAAATGCACACAGGTTAAAATCATGTTTATGTTACCAGTTGCATTAGATTTTTAAAATTCTAATTTAACTTGTCACTGATCTTGGAGAATGAAAGATATGAGTATCTAATAACCAATTTGTAGTCGGGTTCACATACAGGTTATTATGCCCCAGTGCAGTGGTACAATGGGTTGGAAATATTTCAGGGAGACTATTCATACAGTAGGTTCCATAAAACAAGACACTTATTGGCTCAGGATATATTTAGTGAATGGGGTGGGGGGGAAAGTAATTTTGGACTTCCCAGGATTCATGGGAAGTTAACCTTACCCTCAGTATAGAATCATATTATGAAAACTCCCAAAATGAATCATGAAGAACTCCTCCAAGTTTCCTGTCATGAGAGGACAGTTTTACTGTAACCCAGGTTTTACTATCATTGAAGAGATATTTAATAACTAGATTTTTAAATTTCCATCAGTTTTGGTGCTCATAGATACTTATTTTCTGCAACTTATGGGGCACCTCCAACTAGCAGAGTCTTATAATGTTATGAGGGGAATAGTTCTAGCAGGTAACCCTATTAGTCAGGCAACAATAAAAAGTACATATACTTTTATGCTAATGCCATAAGTCTATGATCAAAGGTGGGGGAACTTGAATGCTTGGTGGTAACTAATAATATTGACATAATAAGTATCTCTGAAACATGGCGGAATGACAAAAATCAATGGTCTGTTGTAATACAAAGTATACCGGGATGATAGAGTAGGTCATACTGGTGTGGGAGTGACACTACATCAAAGACTGCATTGAATCAAATAGGTTTGATTATTCAGCTGATAAAGAGGGGTACTACAGAATATCTCTGTGAATAGAAATTCTTGGTATCAATAGAAGTAAACTACATCTAGGGATATACTATCGACCCTCAGACCAGGACAGTGGTAGTGAGCTAGAAACGCTAAGAGAGTTGAGAGAGGCTGTGGCAGCAGAAAACGGAGTAATAATGGGGGACTTCAACTGTCCACAAATAGGTCAACCTAACAGATGCAGAGACCAAATTTCTTGGTGTTATAAAAGACTGCTTCCTGGAGCAGTAGTCCTGGAACCTACAAGAAGAAAGGTCATTCTTGACCTAGTCCTAAGTAGGGCACCAGACTTGGTGCAAAGGGTGTTACTGAGCTGCTCAACAATAGTGACCACAACACAATTGGGTTTGACATCCATGTAGGAGAGGAGACAAGAAAATCTACCTTTTTCCCTTTGAAAAGGGAGACTAGCCAAAATGAGAGAACTAGGTAGGTGGAAGTTAAAGGGGGCCCCTGAAGAGATGAGGAACTTTTAGGCAGCATGGAAACTGCTTAAGAACACCATATTGGAGGCACAAAGCAAATGCGCCCTCCAAATCAGAAAAAATAAAAAGCGGGCCAAAAGGAAGCCAGCATGGCTTAATGGCAGAGTTGCAGATGCAATAAGCAGAAAGAAAGCTTCTTTCAAAAAGTGGAAGTCAGATCCTAATGAGGAAAATATAAAAGAGCATGAACACGGGCAAGGCAAATGTAAATTGAAATAAGACAAACTAAGAGCATTTGAGAAGAAACTTGCTAGAAATACAAAAGGCAACAATAAAAATTTTATTTAAGTGCATTAGAAGTCAAAGACCTGCTGGGCAGTTGGTTTGGCCTCTGGATGATTAGGGTATAAAAAGAGTGCTAAAAGATGACAGGGCTATTGCTGAAAAAGTAAATGAGTTCTTTGCATCTCTGTTCATTGTGAAAAATGTTTGGGCAACTCTGTCACCAGATCCTCTCTAGGGACAAGTCAGGAGAGCTGACCCAAACTGAGTTTTCAGTAGATGAGGCTGTAGAGGAAGTTGATAAACCAAACAGTAGCAAATCACCAGGACCATATGGCATTCACCCTGGGGCCCTGAAAGAATTTGGATAGGAAATTACTGAACTCCTAACTTTAGTATGCAAGCTATCACTAAAAACAGCTTTGGAACCAGAGGACTGGAGGGTTGCCAATGCAACTTCCATATTTAAAAAAGGCTCTTGATGGAATGCAGGGAACTACAGGACAGTGAGCCTAACTTCTATTCCTGGAAAACTGGTAGAAACAATTTAAAAAAAAAAAAAAAAAAAAAAAAAAGTTCAGCACCTAGATGAATATAACTTGCTGGGGAGGAATGAACATGGCTTTGGGAAATCATGCCTCACCAACCTACTATAATTCTTTGAGGATGTCAATAAACAGATGGATCAGGGCAATCCAATTGATGTAGTACTGTATTTACTCATATATAAGACAAGATTTTTTTTTTACCCAATGAACATGAGGAAAAAAGTGCTTTGTCTATAATCATATATAAGAAAACCTCATTAAATATGTTGTCTATTCTTAAATTACTGCCAAAAGCAGCATCTCCCCAGTTATGGAAATCAACTATGAAGTTAATTAAAATTTAGCCAACACTGTGCATGACCATAAAACACATGGTCCATATTGACGGGAGCTACCACAAAGCTAGGTTAATGTAACCCATGCAAATAAGACACATGAGCCCATTGTGCTCAGGCTCCCTCAGTGCCAATTCTTTTTCAGGTCATGGTGAGCCCCTACACTGAATGCTTTTTACTTCCTTTTTACACCTACAGCTGAGCTGTGCCTTACTTTCACATTTCCAATGATTCCTGTTTCTTCACCAGCCTTAAATGTCTGGCAGACATCACCAACACGGTCTTGTACAGTTCTCCTAGAATCCCTCTGTTGCTTCCTCTCTCAGCCTGTCACATATGGTTACAATGACCCTGCTGTCCATGAGGTAGCTGGACCAGACTGCCCTGTACCTCATCTATATATAAAGCTTTGGAAGATCCCAGGACTCATGACAAGAACACCCAGTTCTAGTTATGAGTGAGGGCTATTTAGAATGGCTTGAAACGCCATTAACCTAGCGTTGTCTCTGCTGGGGCCCAGCCCAATGAACTATATGGTAAATCATGAGCCTTTTGGCTTTGGAGTCACATCATGCAGTTTGTACTCTATATAAGGAGGCACAAAAATGCTGCTTAAAAGTATGTAAAAGTAGTACCTGTACTAAAACTTGCATCAGTTTTTTTAAAGAAAAAATTATAAAATGCGCCAATTCATCCTTCGGTATTTTCACTTTTGCTCCGCATCTCTATGTGCTCAGGAAGAGCAGGGCTCAGTAGTGGGAGGGGGAAGGGGCTGCAGGGGGAAGAAGTTGTGGGAACAGATGGCAAGGAGGTCACCTGATCCTACCAAATTTAATTTCCTTGTTGTAGCAGTGTGAGGCGAACAATTTCAAGGCAACCTCCAATAATTAAATCCTATTTAATTAGGATCAGACCAACCTGATTGCCTTTTATGATCAGGTCACAAAGGCCATGGACGCAGGTGTCGCGGTGGATGTAGTCTTTCTGGACTTCAGCAAGGCCTTTGACACCGTCTCTCACCCCATCCTAATTAATAAACTAGGCGACTGTGGCATAGATGCCTACACAGTCAGATGGATTGCAGATTGGCTGAAGGGTCGCACTCAGAGGGTGGTGGTGGATGGATCATATTCGACTTGGGGGGAGGTGGGTAGTGGAGTCCCCCAGGGCTCGGTCCTGGGCCCTGCGCTGTTCAATTTCTTCATCAGCGATCTTGATGCTGGGGTGGAAAGCAAACTGTTTAAATTCGCTGATGACACCAAAATTTGGGGGGAGGTGAGCACGCTAGCAGGGAGAGAGAGATTGCAGAAGGATCTGGATAGGTTACAGGGGTGGGCAAACAGGAACAGGATGTGTTTCAATACGGACAAGTGCAGGGTGCTGCACTTGGGTAGTAGGAACCAGCAGCACACTTATACGATGGGGAACTCCCTACTTGAGAGCACGGAGGCGGAAAGGGATCTTGGTGTCATTATTGACTCCAAGATGAACATGGGCCGACAATGCGAGGTCATGGTTGGCAGGGCTAACCGGACCTTGTCGTGCATCCACAGGTGCATCTCGAGTAGAGCCAGGGAGGTGATCCTCCCCCTCTATGCGACGCTGGTCAGGCCGCAGCTGGAGTATTGTGTCCAGTTCTGTGCGCCCCATTTCAGGAGGGATGTGGACAACATGGAGAGGGTCCAGAGGAGGGCCACCCGCATGATCCGGGGACAACAGGGCAGACCCTACAGTGAGAGACTGCGGGACCTGAACCTATTCAGCCTCCACAAGAGAAGGCTGAGGGGGGACCTGGTGACCGTCTATAAACTCACTAGGGGGAACCAGAAGGGTTTGGGGGAGACGCTGTTTCCCCTAGCCCCCGCTGGCATAACAAGGAGTAATGGGCACAAGTTGATGGAGAGGAGGTACAGATTGGACATCCGAAAAAACTACTTCACAGTTAGGGCGGCTAGGAGCTGGAACCAACTTCCAGGGTTGTTCTCCCGCCCTGGCGGGGGGTCGGGCTAGAAGATCTATTAGGTCCCTTCCGACCCTGAAACTATGAAACTATACCTGGAAAATTATAACAAATTTATAAATTTTCCATAAAGAGAATCTAATTATTGGAGTGTCATCTTATAATTAGGATCATCTTATATTCAAGTAAATAAAGTATCAAAGGCTTTTTGGAAGTCTGTATATAAGGTCCCCCTTCAGAGGCTCTTAAAGTTAGGTAGTCACGAGATTACCAGGAACATTCAACTGTGGATTAGAAATTGGCTCAAAGATAGAAAGCAAAGACAGTTTTCAGGATGGAATGAAGTAAGCAGCAGGGTCCCCAGGGATCTGTGTTGGGACCACAGTGCTGTTTAACATATTTACATGTGATATGGAATACAAGATTAGATTTTTCCCCCACTATATTTCCTTTTTTTTTTTTTTTTTTTGGGTGTACTGATATGGTCAAACAGGTTCAAACTGAATAGCCATAAGGATTTATACGGACAGCCCAGAATTGCTATAAAACTTGACTCACTTTCTCAGTCTGTAGCTTTATAATGTACAATTAAAGAAAGGTATAAACCCTTTTCCCCTTTAATACAATATATTTAATGCATTTATATACTGAGATATTTATAACAAATGTGATCTTTTTAAAAGAAAAAATAGATAATTTATATTTAGGCTGTTCTATATTCCCCCTCAGCACTTCCCTTCACTTCAGTGGTGAGAGACCATATGCTCAGAATATGGATAGCAGAAATGGAGATTAGGTGGCATCCTCTTTGGATGGAGGTATTGCAGCATATAAAAACAGAATTGGAAGGGCCTATGAATCCTGGAATGCTATTCCTAATTCTTCCCTGGCTAATACTTATTGAGTCTCCTCTTGAAAACCTCTGGCGAAGGAGATCTCATAACTTCCTTGGGCAGTCTATTCCACTGCCTTACTGTTCTAACAGTAAGGAAATTCCTTCCCCTTCCCCCTCCCCCACCCCCCGATCTAAATTAAATCTACTTTGGTACAATGTCAAGCCATTGTATCATGTCCTACCCTCTGTGGCAAGGGAGAACAGAAGTGAATGGTATTTTTTTTTTTTTTTTTTTTTTTTTATGGCAACTTTTCAAGTATTTGAAAAATGCTATCATGTCTTCCTTTAAGCTCCTTTTCTCCAAGCTAAACATACCAACCTCCTCCCAAAGAGAAGCTAGGTAAGGGAGGAACTTGTGATGGCGATATAACAAGCAGTTGATATGCTCTGGGCAGTGGCTGGGGCAGTGGCTAGGCTGGTGGCTGTAGAGGAGGCACTGGAAGCAGCAGGCCGCCCCTGCCATTGTTGTGCCCTGTCAAATTTGGTACCTGGGGCTGCTGCTCCAGTTTTCTATCCTCAGTTATGCTAGTGACAATAAAGAGCTGATTTCAGGCAGGCAGTTTAATGTGCAGGACCTATGTCCTCAAGGGTGTTTAGATGACTTGGGCCCAAAGATCCTTAAGTATGAAAAGAGAGAGCAACAACTTTTCAAAATTAGTAAGGAACTACGAAAACTGCTTCTCTTCTATGAGAGAGGTGCCAAAATGCTGGATGCAAAGAGGCTAGATGACAGTGGAAAAGGAAGGAAGATGAAAATAACAATGATGGTGAGAAAATCTTCAACTCATAGTGGTCATAGTATCTTTATAACACAAAAAACTAGAACTGCAAAGCTCTACAGGTACCAAAAGCTTCTGTATATTTTAGTGGATAAATCTACTGTGCTTGCTTTGAAAATAATATTTTTGTTAGATTACTGTATTACATCTCAAATAAAAATACCTCTTAACTTTTAAATCCTGATATGCTTATACCTTCAGTATTTTTATGTCTCAACCAATTTTTTCCAATAGACCTATATTATTATCTTAGTAGTTGCTTTTTTAAAGCTTTAATGCTTTCTATCACCTTGCCCTTTTCGTAATGCTGAGTCTTTCCCAAATTAAAATGGAAAAAAGTGTAGTTGGAGAAAGGTTTGATGATGGCGGGGGAAAAAGAATAATTAAATACTATTTATGTCTTCAGAAAGAACTGTTGAACAATGGTATCTAAAATCTTCAGTAATAGAGTTAAAAGTTATATTTACCACAACTCAAAAGATGATTAGTAAGTAAAAATAAAAAAGGAAGAAAAAACCCTCTGATTAATCTAAAACTCTTAGGGTGTCTCTGGGGTGGTGGTGGGAGGCTCCCAGAGACCCACTCTAATTAAAACACTGCAGCATCACATGTATTCCACATCCTGCGTTTCAAAATGGTGGTGGGGGCACTTTAACTAATTGAGTATGCTCCAACACATTCTAATTAGAATGTGCTGGAGCACAGGTATAGGCACCCTTAGTAAACATGTATATTAAAACCATTTTTCAGCCATAGGCTTCTCTCACTCACTTGACGTTGACAATACCTATTATACCAGGGTAGGCAAAGTCTGGCCCATGGATCAGATTTGGCCCACCGGCGGACTCCATTTCCCAGCAGCCCCTGCCCAAGCCACTGCAGCTAGTTTCCTTGGAGATCCCAGGAGGAGTGTGCGACTGTAACAGCCTTGGGCCAGGGTTTCCATGGAAACTGATCCAAGCAGCACTGGCAGGGTGAGCAGCTGGGAAGGGAGCTGCTCCGGTGCTACGGATGGGATTTTTACAGTGGTGTTAACATGGTCTGGAGCCAGGACAGAGCTGTGATCTCCTGCCCACACGCCTTGGGCAGGGATCAGGCAGGGGCATGAAGGCAGATTGTGGGTCTGTCCTGACTCCAGAACAGTCACTGCCACAAAATCCCAGCCCCGGAACAGGTCCCCACCCAGCTGCACACCCTGCCAGTGCTGCTTGGGCTGGTCTCCATGGAAACCCTGGCCCCACACTGTCATGGACCCGCCCCTCCTGGGGTCTCCATGGAAGCTGGCCACAGCAAATTGGGCAGGGGCTGCAGGGAAATGGAGTCTGGCTGCTGGCTGGATATGCCATGTTGCCCACCCCTGCATTAATCTGAAACATTTTGGGGGGGCAGTGGGCAACAAAAGAAGAGAGGAAAAAATGATTATTTAAGTCATGTAAGAGAAACCTACAAAATCAAGTATTTTCAGTTGAGGATTAATCCTCTAATATGCCTATGTTCCTAGTCGCAAGGAATGAACATACTACTTGTTGTGTGTGTTTCTTTTTTTCCCCTGATATTCTTCCGTGCTTTTCTTTGCAACCTTAATATTCTTTGACTGTAGTTTTCACATGTGATTAATACATTGGAAATAGGGGTGATGTGACAGGAAGCTTTAATCTCTTGGTGAGTATTTTATTATTGTAAAGCTATGTATTCACTTCATTGGTATAAATATTGAAGGTTTTGTTGCTCCTTAATTAAAGCGTGAATCTGCAGCAAGTAATGAATAGGACAGTTACTATGTTCGATAGCATCGTTAAAAGTCCATGGTTAACCATATGTAGTGAATTTACTCTGCTTTTTTAATTAAATATTTAAGCTGCTGCAAAATATTAAAAACAATTCTTTGGTGTTTCCAAATACTAAAAGCCATTATTATATGTTATTGTCTAATAGTCTGAAAAGTTTTACCTTAAACAAATGTTTTGACTCAGGAATATAAATACAGTAAAAGAGCTAAAAATTCTAACATTTTTTGTTTCAGTTCTTAGCACTTCCTAATAGAGCTATGCAAAGCTTTGGTCCCGATTCGATTTGGTGGAGATTCGGCCCGATTTTTGGTAGCCGAATCTCCGAATATGAATAGAATCAGGAGACCCTTTAATCTCTAAATCTAATCGGAACCCTTCAAATCAATTCAGAAAGTTTCGACGATTTGAACATAGACACAGCTTTAAATGTTTTGTTTTGTTTTTTTCTACATACCTCAAGGTACCAGGAGGCTCGTGATTGCTGAGATGGTGGGGCAGATGAAGTGTCCCACAGGAGTGTGGGGGGCTCCCCAGCGCACTCAGAAGTAGACAAGAAGCACTTCTGGGTCCGCCAGGAGTGTGCTGGGGATCCCCCCCTGCACCCCTCTGGCTTGGTGACTGGTGCCTCCTGGGTCTGGGTGGGCACCTAGGGTCTCCCTGAGGCCAGTCACTGGGCCAGGGGGGAATGCCCCCTCCCCACGCACTTAGCAACAGACCCAGAAGTGGACTAGAAGTACTCCCGGTCCACTTCTGGGTTCACCACTGAGCATGTGCCCCCCCCCCCCCACCTTGTGCTCCTGTATAATGCTCCATCCACCCCAGCATCACAGCATTCACGAGCTGTGCCTGGTAAATCGAGGTATGTAGAAAAGAACATTTAAAGCTGTATCTATGGTTGAATCGCTGATTCTTCAAATCGGCATCGAATCTTCGTATTTGGATTCAGCCGAATCAAATCGAGGACAGTGAGCTGAATCAATGAATTGAATCACTGTTCCCAATTTGGGCTGAATCTGAATTGAATACAGCCCATTTTGCACACCCCTACTTTTTAACTCCAGACCTCAGAAATAGTAACTTTTGGAGGGTTTGTTTTGTCTGTCTGGCTATTTGTTTGTCCCTGGACATAGTTTAAAATACACTGCACAGTATCAACAATCTTGATTTTTAATGCATGAATCTTCCATTAATATTAAACTGTTTGAATAAAGATTAAGAGTAGAGCATGGTGGTACTGAAACTTTGACCATATTAAAATAAGGAAATGGACATTCATAAAATACAAATAATTGCTGCTATTGCAAGTACATTTTAAATTGGGAGGGTGTTTTTACAGTCAGCTACTGGATCTACACATGCACTTATAATTTCATGCTTAATATACACATACTATTTCACATGTGAAACTAAGTTTTTAAAAAAGTGACACTGGCACCCTGCTGTTTTGCAAAATGGTTATATCTGATGCCTCAACCAGAACAGGCATCAGCTATAACTGCATATGTCTAGGATGTTAAATTTTAGAAAGCAATTCAGTTAGTGCATGCAAACCCTCATTTCAAATGTGAAGCATTCAATGTTGTCTATGTTTCAATCTCATTAAGAAATGCTCATAAGTAAACCAGGAAAATATTGTCCCTATAAAATCAGCATAAGATGGTTGAAAAATGGTACTCAGAAGTAGTTATCAATGCTTTTCTATCAAATTGAGAGGACATTTCAAGTCACGCTTTCCCTGAACTTGGTTGTAGTCAGCATTTTATAAATGACTTGGATGATGGAGTAGAATATGCTTATAAAATTCTTGCATAGCACCAACTTGAGAAGGCTTGCAAATGCATTAGAAGGCAGGATCAGAATTCAAAATGACCTTGGTAAACTAGATAAATAGTCTAAAAATCAAAAAAAAGTGAAATTCAATAAAGACAAGTGCAAAGTATTAACCTTCAGTAGGAGAAATAAGATGCACAGATGGAAAATTTGAAATAATTGGCTAGGCAGCAGTACTGCAGGAAAAAAGATATTGGGGTGAAAGTGGATCATAAATGGAATATGAGACTGCTGTGAAAAAAGGGAAATGCTGTTCTGGGATATATTAACAGGACTGTGTGAGAGGCAAGGATTATTATGCATGATATTTCATTGGACCAACTGCATGACTGGGATACTTAGTCAAGCTTTTCAATACAGTGCATTCTTCTTCAGGTCTGAAGAAAAATTGACTACAGTAAGGACTAAAAACAATCCACATGGCTGTGACATTGGAGAAGAGAGACAGTCCAAGGAGTAGCTAGCAGGAAAGAAAAGATGTCTTGATTTTTCCACTAATCAATCTATTTCAAAAGGGAAGAGGGTCATTATCACCCATAGTATGAAGAAATTAGCAGAATCATATAGTGAGACATGAAGTCAATATCTATGCTCAGTCTTTGGGAATTTTTGTTTCCAGGTTTATTTTTTGACGTTTTGTAAAATTTCCTTGAGCTTGAGTATGGTGAGGTCAGCAAGTGAAAGCTTGTTCTCTTTTTCCTGCAATCGTTCAATCTGGTGCATAGTTTTAGTCTGGTTTCAACCCATATAGATTCTATGAAGGCATTTGGTGCACTGCATATAATATACCACATTTTGCAATTCTGGTGGGTTCATTGTGGGGTGGGGGAATTTGATCGTTTTAGCAGTGGAGATATGTTGAAAGGCTTCGCAAGGCAAGGCTGTGTCCAATTTTATGTCTATTGATCAGTGGGGACTTTGCTTCTGATGATGATGATTTGGCAAGGTTAGGTTGTTTGAAAGCAAGGAACGCAGGGGAAGATGCCTGGAATATTTCTCTCGGGGTCTAATCTTTTTTGAGTATAGGTTGCAACTGTTTGGTTGTTCTTATTGGTCCAACTGTGGGGTGATAGATGAAGTGTTGCCACCTCATGATTTTTGGCATTGTTCTTAAAGTCTACATTTCAGGAATGTGAAAAGCTTCACTATTCTTTTTTGTGTATGTGTGTATTAGGGGTGCACCGTTAGAGATTTTGGGGGCTGATACCAATAGCCGATATTTAAGGAGGCATACCAGCCGATACCGATCCGATACAG
>NW_005842631.1:402652-419676 GCF_000455745.1 Alligator sinensis | reverse complement strand
AAGTCTGTTGTGGTGGAAGGGGAGGGGGGAGGGAAAGGGCATGGAGGCCAGATCAATGCCCCCTGCAGTGAAGGAGGGGGCAGGGGCAGGCACTGCCCAGCCAGGATGGGGGAGTGCGAGACAGAGGCATGCTTCATGCTGGGGGTGGAAGCTCCCACTGCTGCTTGCACCCCAGGAGGGCGGGGGCAGAGAGGGGGGTGTGCTTCCAGATCTGCACAGAGTGGGCAGGCTACAGCTGTGGGGTGGAGCCAGAGCTTCATGGGGCTTTTCTTGCTGGGGGCTGGGCTCAGAGTGGGCTCTGGTGGCACTGGGAGGAGGCTGCTGCCACCCGCCGCCCCCGTGGCTTTTCCTGGCACTTGGGTAGAGGCATAGCGTTCAGCTGTGGCTGCACCGAGAGGCAGGCAGCAGCATGGGACTGGGATTAGAGTTGTGGCAAAATTTGGGGTGGCTGCAGTCTCCTCCCAGTGCCACTGGAGCCTGCTCCAAGCCCAGCCCCTGGCAAGGAAAAGCCCTCCATAGCACCAGCTCTGGCTCCACCCCATAGCTGCATCCTGACCTGCACCATGCAGATCTGGGGGCACATACCTCCCCACTCCTGCCCTCCCAGGGTGCAAGCAGTGGTTGGAGTTGCCCTACCCACAAGCCACACCTCCATCCTGTGCCGCCCCCCCCACCCCAGCTGAGTAGCGCCTTCCCCTGCCCCCTCCCTCACCATGGGAGGCATTGATTACCCCTGCCTCATGCCCTTTCCCTCTGCTCTGCCTTACCAGATGGAGACAGCTTGCCATGCTGCCAGCTCTGCTTCATGTTGCACTGTGGCTGCACACAGCATGGAGATTTATCAGCCAAATGATCAGCCCCATCAGGCCAATATCTGATGTAGACAATTTTCTTTATATTGATACCAGTCCAATATTGGACCAATTATATTGGTGCACCTCTAATATTGGGGGGTGTGTGTGTGTGTGTGTGTGTGTGTATATAGATATATATAGAAAGAGCTAAGTTGTTTGTTTGGTTTTTTTTCACATTCCTGAAGTGTAGACTTTAAGAACAATGCCAAAAATCATGAGAGTTGGAAATACTGTAGGTGTCTCCGAGGAGTGTGCAGTTAGTGGTTTCTTTTTGTATCATAACGGGGGTATTAGAGTGGCTCTTTCAAAGATACAATCTATTTCTCTACTGGAGTGACCTTATTATATAAATGCAGATTTAAAGTTAGCAATGTGGGTGTCTCAATATTCTCTTCAGGGCACATAAAATGGCATATGAGGGCCTATATGTTGATTACAGCTTTTTTGATGTGTTTGGAACGATTTCTGGTTTTGCTGGGACATAAGGATGGTGGTCTGGTTTTTACTGTATATAGTTTGTAGGGTACCATCCCAGATGTGGACCCTGGTATCTAGAGAGTTGATGCTAGCACAGGAAGTGGGTGAGGCTGAAATGGGTGATTTGTGCAATATGTTGTGGTTGAAATTCTGAATGCAGTCCACTTTCTTGTAGGCATTTCAGGCAAGCAGCTATGCCTTCATAGTGTAGGATGGAACCGATATAAAGAAAATTGACTATATCGGAAATCGGCCTGATGTAGCCAATAATTTGGCTGATAAATGCCTGTGCATGTGTGCAGCCACAGCGCAGCACACAGGCAGTGAAAAGCACAGCCCAGCAGCTTGGAGAGCTGCATGCAGCTGTTAAGTCTGTTGTGATGGAAGGGAAGGAGTGTATGGGGGGGCCACATCAATGCCCCCTGCAATGAGGGAGGAGTGGGACTGGGGTTGGGGTAGGTGCTGCCCAGCGGGGCAGGGCAGGCATGGGATGGAGTTGCGGCTCATCTGGGGGGCGCAGGGAGGGGGCCAACAACTCCTGCCATTGTGTGCTGCTGGTCTGGGAGCAGCACTCTGAGTCCAGTGCAGCATGGCCCCCAGCTTCAGCCTCCCTTGCCAGCCCCATGCAGATCCAGGAGCATATGCCCTTCCTGCACTGTGCCCTCCTGGGTGAGTCACGGGAGCCACTGGAGGAGCAGATGAGCTGCCAGATAAGTTGCGCACAGCGGTGGGAGCTGCCGCTCCCCCTCCCCGTGCCTCCTGGATGAGCCATGGCTCCATCCCACACCTGCCCCACCTCAGCCCCAGTCATCCCTCACCTCCAGGGGGCACTGAGCTGCTCTCCCCCTTTCCACCACAACAGACTTACTAGCTGGATGCAGCTGCATCAGAAATTGGATCAGTATTGGCCAATATGCCTCCTTAAAAATCGACTATTGGTATCAGCCCCCCAAATCTCTATCGGTGCACCCCTAATGTAAGATACTAGTGTAAAGGGCAGTGACATCACATGGCTGCAATTATGACATTTTCAGGGAAGGGACTGATGATCCTGATCTTGTTGAGCAAGTCTGTTGTGTCTTGTAAAAACTTGCTCTTTGAGTGACAAATGGTTTCAGAATGGTTTCTATGATTTGTGATACATCTTCAGTAAGGGTACCACAGTTGGGTATGATGGGTCTGCTAGGGTTACCTTGTTTGTAGGTAAAACATGGGACATAATTATTTTTATTCTGGTCTGTACTGAAGAGTCAGCTGCTCCCTCCAAATCAAGAAAGATGTAACTATAATTAATCTTAGAGTAGAGCTCAAAAATAAGATTTTTTTTTTAAAAAGGTGTACTCTCTGGAACGACTGAAGGACTTAGGTTACTTTAGTCTAGAAAAGAATCAGGGGGGATGTAACCACAGCTTTCAATATGCAAAAGGTCAGTGATAAAGATCAGTGATCAGTTACTCTTCCGTGTCTACCTGGAGACAAGAAAAATAAGGCACACGCTGTAACAAAACAATGACAGACTAGAGACTAGATAACCTTTCTAACTATATATTTAAAAAAAAAAATCAAAAAAAAATCTTGTGATTGGTATCCTTTTGTCTGTGAGAGATGGTGGATATTGCAGCCTATGATGTAGATGGTTTCCTGTATCTCATGTGACTGAATAGTCCAATCTGAGATTTGTGATCTGTGGCAGTGGTTGCAAGTGTATGTGTCATGATTGAGTGGTTCAGGAGCTGTTTGCTTCCTATGGACTCTTTTCTCTTCAAGCTATTGGAGCCAATTCTTGTGTGGACTTTGATGCCCTCGTGGAGACAATGATGCCACTTGTGCTGATCACTTGCCAAGTTTTCCTGTTGGTCAGGATTGATTCCCAGTGCCTTCATATCTCGCTTGTATGTGTCTTTGCAGTGAAGCTTGGGACATCCTGTTGTTCTTATTCCCATCTGACAGTTTCCCCGTATAGCATGTCCTTGCAGATATGTCTGTCTTCCAATCTGCTCAGATGGCCTAGCCAGCGCAGTCATCTGTTTGAGTAGGGACATCCCACTTGGTAAATTTGCCCTTTGAAGAACCTCTGTGTTGGTAACCTTATCTTGCCATTTGATGAGTATTCAGTGTAAACAGCACAGGTGGAAGCTGTTTAACATTTTTCTCTTGATGTACATAAGTTATCCATGTTTCCCCACCATACCAAGATAATGCTGAGTATGCAAGCTTTGTACACTAGCATGTTGGTCTTGATGGTAAGTTTTGAGTTGTTCCATGCTCTTTTAGTCTGCTGAAGGTGGTGGCAGCCTTTCCAATGTGAACATTAAGTTTTAAGTTAAGTCTAACTATAACTTTATCTATAACCCGAATTGGCTGCATGGGGAGACTAAAGAACCTTCTTCCCTAAAGGTTTTTAAAGGTAAGTTGGATAAACATCTGTCAGGCATGGTCTCAGTATATTTATCCTGAGCATTTTTGACTTTGCAGAATAGGTATTTAAGCATGCAATTATGCAGTTTGCAGAACCAAAGTCATGAACATGTGTATGTAACAGACCTTGTATGAACAAGCAAATATGTAAAAATTTAAAAAATCCCCAATTGGGCAAATTTTAGTCTAGGGAAATGTTTAAATCAACACATTCAGATGAATTCACTCTTAAGTCAGTACCATCCCTGCTAGAACAACAGGGCTTTAAGTAAAAGCCCTCCAAGTTATTGCTGTGATACAACATGATACATATATACAGCAGGGGTAGGTTCAGATGGTGAGCACTACATTCGGAACAACAGGAAAGTCTGATGTTGGCAAGAGTTGAAAATGTGTGTGGGAGTGAAAGAAAATATGCTAACAAACTGACTCACTCAGGAGGGAAAACAAAGCTGAAGTAAATAACAGGAAATTAAGGATGGTTTGGAAGCTGAAGGTGATTTAGCTGATTTGTTGACATTTCAATAGAGAGAACCTCTTAGGAGGGTAACAGAAATTGCAGTCATTAATCTATTTTTGCTACATGCAAATGTGGCTTATATTTTCAAAATCTGCATCTTATTGGTATATGTACATATTTCATGTACAGTTATTTTTAAATATTATGTAGCTTCCATTGATGCATTTTATACCCTTGAAGGTAGTTTATTCTGCCATATTCTGAACAAGACGCACAATATTTTAAAGTGAGGTGTAAAGCCACCTATTCATGCTTAAATTATTATTGGGCTATGCAGATAAGTTTAGTGTGTGACACAACTATGTATATATTTTTAAGGAACAGTGTATACTAGTGTTTTGCCCTACAGGATATCATAATAAAAACCTTAACTAAGAACAGTTTCATTTCATTAAAGTCTAGATATTTGTGTAAGGATACTTCTAATCACTCATTCTTAATCTAAAAAAATATATATAACAGAGACATCAGGAGACCTGCCCACAAGCCAAACATGTCTCAAGACACAATTTTACCCTTCCAAAATGAAGCAGCACTGATACTTGGGAAACCTGACAGTTCCAAGCTGGAAGTAGAAACTGGATTATTTCTACAGTTTGGTAAAGCCACCAGTATCACTGGTGAGGAAGGCCTCACCACAGGAGACTCTTACATCCACTTTACAGTAACAGACTGCATCTAAAGAAAACCCCCCAGCATATTTACTGTGAAGAAATATTTCTGTTGTGGGAAAAATAACAAAAGCCATTTTTCAGGATCCACACCTCGGAGAATGTAGCCTCTCCTGTTTAGGAGGCCTTTCTGTTTTAGGAGAGAATTATTAAAACCAAGGGAAGAAAATAAAAAGCTATCTCATAATTTACAAAGTCAGACAATGGATGTTATGCTAAAGTCCAAATCTTGACTTTGCAAAGCTGGTTCAAGATTAAGCTTTGTGCTGGGGCAATTGTTTTGTTTGGGTTATATGTGAGCATACCACATACTCTTTACTGTTCACCGATTATGTGCCCTTCATTCATCCGTGAACAGAAATACAAAGCGTAAGTGATGCAAGTACTAAAGGGCTATCAAACTGACCTACAGTGTGTGTGTGGGGGGGGGGGGGGGGGGGCTCTTTTCCCCTTTTTTCCATTACATGCTTTTGCTAAATTAATATAAATGTTTTTCAGAAGCATTAGGGGAGAAAAGTTGCTGCTTGTTTAAACAATTTTAATGAAGGTCTAACCTTTTACATTAAACATCTGTTCCCTTCATTTACTTTCTGGCAGCAGTTCATATGTTTTCTGCAAAGGACACAGTTTAATGAACATATACCAGATTATTTAAATGAATGGTTTTAATGAGTTCTTTGAATGGGTTTCTCTAAAATGCAAGCATGAAATTACTTTCCCAGTTGGGATGCTTTAACATATTTTAAGGAAAACATACACAATCATTTTCCCACAAGTAAAAGGCTTAGTAACCTTAAAATTCCAACAATTTTAAATGCTACTACAATTTAAGTAGCAGTTTAGTAGAAATGTAATGTCAGTGCAGTGGCTTTCTTTTTTTTTTTTTTTTTTCTTTAAACATATTTTACTATTCTTTTAAAACAAGTAGTGTTTTTTTTTTTTTTATGGAAGTCATCTTTCTGCTTTCTAACCTTTCTTTTGGGATAAACCATGAGTTTATTTTCTAAATATTAAAGAAAATATTGCAGTGAGCATTTAAAACACCTTTTTATCAAAAGCTCTTAACATGCTTAACAAACTTACATTAATTCACTTGCTTTCCTAAGAGGTAGGAATTGCATCCATTTTCCTTAAAAGCAGCAGCAGCAGCACAGAGGCAAAAGAGTTTTAAATGACTGGCCCAGAGTCTCAAAATGGTTCAGTATTAGGGCTGGGAACAGAACTATGTACTTCTTAGTTGATCATTCTCGGTAATCTGTGACGCACATTGCCTTGCTTCTAATTTTGTTTTGAAGTGTTCATAAGTGGTCCAATTTATGGAACCACAATCAAAATACAGATCCAATCCAAAACTGTTATTTCCAGTTCCCGTACCTGTCAAAGACTCCAAGTAACGTATCTTCCAAGTTCAGCCCCACACAGGGCAATTCACTTTAACACAGATACAGGTTACCCTTGCCTTATGTGGGTTCTGTATGTGCAGATTTGCTCTTATGTGATGACCCTTTTTATATAAAATATTCATTATATGCGAGGTAAATTCATTCTTATGCAATTGGTATGGTGGAAGCCCACAGTTGGCTACTTTGTGCAGTGCATTGTGGGAGTGATACGCACCAAAATATAGGTTCCTATATGGATCTGTGCTCCTCACTTGTTGTCTGTGATGTGTTTCTGTAGTTGCCATCCCCATTATGATAGTGACCTGTGCTTGTGTGTGTACTGTCTGCTATTGGTGAGTACCAAAGTTGTCTTGTAAAAGTGGTAGAAATGGATCTGGAGGTCAGTACAGTGGAGGTCTTGTAACATATTCCTGTTGGTCAGATTCTAAAGTGGGTTCCCTTTACGCGAATTCGAGTTATGCGTTGTTTTCCAGGAATGCATTTACAGCATAAAGTGAGGGAAACCTGTATGATCTAATTAAATGTGGTTTACCACAGTTCTCTGTTTCATCTGAGCGTAAGGTCAAGGTCTTAACCACATGCATTCAGCAACATCCTGGAGTAGATTCTCCAAGGCTTTCAAAATCTCTTGATAAAATTCTGACTCTAAAGTGAAGGAAGAACTGAGATGACATCTCTGTCGCTGATAACCAGGGATGCTGTTTTTCTCTGATTAAAAAAAATATCCCCAATTTTCGAACTAAAAAAAGCAACCCCAAATCCACATTTTTCCATGATTAAAATGAAACATTATAGAAAGATATATCTATACAGTGGTGTTTCATTTTGATCACAGAAATATGTGGATTTGGGGTTGCTTTTTTAATATGAAAATTTCCAATTTTTTTTTTTAAATCAGAGAAAACCAGGATACCTGCAATAACGTTTCCCTCTCTTTAGATATTATGAAATCGTTCCTTCTGGGAGTGGCTTACTCCTGAGGCTTTGAACATTATTTCTGAGGAGCAAATGATTACAATCTTTTTAAGGTATTAGCTGCTTATTTTTATAAGGTAAGGAACAAAGTATAAACGTCTCCAGCAAAATACATTTCATACAATATGTCGGTTTGCCAGGTTGTGCTGTCTTCTCTCTTGGTTACAGACACAAGAAAATATTTTCATGTAAACGAGAAAACAAATCAAATGAGTCCCCAATTTTTTTTCCTGCCTGCAATCCTGTAGGGTTTATCAGACACGTAAAGAATATTATTTGTGGAGACCACCTTATTAAAACCTTGTTGCCATGATTTCAGGGAGAGAGAGAAGAAGGTGGTGGAATTGGCAAAAGTTTCTTGGCAGTGGGAAAGGAATCTCTGACGTAGCAGAGTGAGTTCTACTGGCATTCTGGGGGCTTCGCATCATCTCTTGCTTACTTTTTATACATAACTTCTTAATTTGAGAGTATCAGACTAACTTCATGTAGTCAGATTTTTCTCTAAGAGTGAACTGTTCCTGTGGCCATTCCTAGAAGCCCTAGATCTGGGATCCTCTTTATCCTTTTAACTACTTAGCAATTTTAGACTGGCCTTGAGTAAATGGATGAGGAAAAAGAGATCACTGTCAGATACTATTCTTTAAACTATTAGTAAATGACCTAATACTGCAGCCCTGATGTAGGTAAAGTGGTCTTCAATGACAATGCAGGTAGGCACCAAAATACTACAGCTAGATTATGATAGTATTCCAGTATCTCTTGTAGAAAACTGATAAAATTATCTCACTGTGCATTATTCTCCATCTACATTTTTTATGCAGATATGAGTACTGACATTGTATTCTTTTTAAGACTGATGGGAACTTAATCTCTTCATCTTTAGTGCTCCAGTATTGTTTGGTATACTTTATTTAATAAAGTTAAGGTAGGGTTGGGAGGGTGGTTGTGCAAGAAATTGCATGTACTATAATGTAGAACTTTGCTATTATACTAAAAGTTACTGTGTGAGGTCTGATATTATTATTATTTTTTTTTTTTAATACAACACATCTTTGAGAAAAAATAAGCAGACATTATTTTTTCTCTAATCCATTCATGTCTGTGGTGTTAGTAAACTCTCCCCACAACTTATTCCCATTTTCCTAAATTAAATCATTTGATCAGCTTGACTTGGGCATTTTTATTTTTAATGGACTCTTTTGGTGCTAAATCACAGAGCTATATGCTATCTAGTACATGTTTAACCCCTTAGTCTGATGCTCTGTAATCCATCAAAGTGTATCTCAGACTCTGAGACAAGCAGGGTTTCAAAACCCTTGCTATCTATGCCACACAAGAGACGGGGGGAGGATACCAAAATCACTTAAGGGCATATTTTCACAGGAGTATGTAGATATTCTCCACACAAAGCATATTATTTTTTGAAAAGGGATTTTTGCCCAAGCTCCCAAACAGTTCTGGACTACTATATTTCATGGTGTATAAATTGAGATTTGAACCCAAAAAATTTACCCTTAAATTTCCACCTTGACTTACACTCTGTATCTGGGCTTCGGGGAAGTTGGATTAGGCCCCTGGGAGCTTGGGCAGCACCCAGCCTGCTAGCAGGCCAGCCAGCTGGGCCCAGGGTGGGGCACTGCTGCCACAGAGGGAAGGACCCCCCTCCCCCACAGCTCAGAGGCTGCCCAGCCCACCAACAGCTTGTCCCCTGGCTGTGTGTGTTGGAGTGGAGTGGGGCAGGGGAGGGCAGGCTTCACTGAAAGCAGGATCAGGCCCCTTGGTGCTTCTGCTTTCAGCAGGCTCTTGTGGCCAGCAGGATGCCTGGCACCACCCAGGAAGGGGCTGCTTCACCCCATGGGCAGCACAGGGGAGGAGGCTAGGGGTGTTGAGAAGGGCCGGGTGTTGGGGTGGGCTGGCCTACCCCCCAACTCCTACCCGACACTCCACACTGTGGGGTCTTCCAGAAGTCTGGGTGGTGCCCAAACTCCCAGGGGCCCGATTTAACTTCTGTGGAGCCCAGCAACATGCAAGCCCTGATCAATTTTTTTCATAACAAAGATCAAAGCAAAGATCAACATATACACTGAAGACATGAAAAACCTAACTTTTTTGATTTAAAAAAAAAAAAAAAATTGGGGTTGACTTATATACTGTTGACTTACACACCATGAAATACGGTACTTAGTTTTCATTTCTCTTTTAAAACAATGAAAACATTTCAGGCTTGCCTCTTTTGCAGGTCTCATTCACTTTTCCTTATATTCTGTTTTTGTTTTTTTGTTTTTAAACAATCGCAGTCAACAGACTTACAGATCCTGGCAGATTACCACTCTTCATTCATGGGTGGTTTAAGTTATCTGACTATGTGTAACGGAACAGCTCAGACCTATAAACACATTAACTTTAGCTCCTTTGTTCAAAATTTCAGTTGTATCTATGGTAGCTAAGACACCATCCCACCACCATATTTTTGTATAAATTGTTCTGGTAAAAGATGCTTAAAGATACTAAGCTAAATTTTCACATCTGCATGAGTGAAATCTTAGACACACTGGGTGTGTCCAGATGAGTGAGCACATGCCTGTTGCAGCGTCTCAAAGCAGTTTGAAATGCCACAAGAGGCATGCTGGGAGCAAAAAAATACTGGGAAATCTCAGTATTTATAAAAAAACAAAACAAAACAAAACAACACCAGAAAAAAGTGGTACAGGGCACGCTTCTCGAGCATGCCCAGAGGCTGGGTCCTCCAAGGAGACACTCTGGCATCCGACCGGAGCATCTCTATGGCTCCCCCATGCCTCTGCTGCCCCAGCATACTGCCTCCGCAAATAGGAGCGGGGTGAGGCTGCAGCAGCGGCTCGGACCCAGGCTCTGTTCCAGGTAAGTAGGGATGTGGGGATGGTGGGAGTATAGAGGACTGTGGGTAGAGGGACTGTTTGGGGGTGAGGGGGACTATTTTGTGGTGGGGGAGAACTGTTCAGGAGGGATGGGTCATCAACCCACCCCCTAACATGATGCACAACCCCCTTCCTGCCCCACAGCAGCACCAGTGGTCATTGGGGCATCCATGCCTGCTCCTGGCAGGGTGCAGCCCCAACCCACTTGCACGCACCCTTGTGCACAACCAGGCTGCTCTCCAGTCACCCAGGATTTAAACACTGCATGCAGGGGCCATGTGCCTCTGGCCAGGCCAGGTCCTGCCTCCGTGGAGCTGGTCCAGCCTGATGGCGAGCAGGGCACATGGAGGTAGGTCTCAGTCCACTCTGAGGGTGTGCAGCCCCTGCGTGTAGTGCCAGGACCCCATATGACAGTGAAAGTATCCCAGCTTTGTCTGAGGACTCATGCAAGCAGGCCGGGCCTGTACCCTGCCAGGACTGAGCATGAGTGCCCCAATGGCTGCTGCTGCTGCTGTGGGTGCTCTGTTTCATGCAGAGTGGGGGGGCTGCGTGCCGTGCAGGGGGCTGGGCAGGGGGCCCACCCCTCCAGAGCAGTCCCCTCCCCCACACCCACAAACTCTTCCATAAACCATCTGCACAACCCCCACACCCACATAACCCCCACAAACACTACACCTACTCTTAGACCCATTGGTGATGTGTAGGGGGTGCACGTGCACTCCCTGAGCATGGCAGTGCACCCCCCTGTGAAAAGGCACCACTGACATTGCCAGCAGCGCCTGTGGGTGGTTGCCGCTTGCCACCCCCACCCCCCACCACTGACAATACCAGCAGTGTCTGTGGGCTGTCTGCAATCACCACTGGCCACCGTCAATGCTGCCAGTGGTCGCTGACCATTGGTCAGTGCTCACCATCCCCCCTCTCCACCACTGAGCGCTGCAGCCACCTGCAGGAGCTCCCCGCTTGCTGCCACCATACTCCCACCACTGACAGCACCGCTGATGCCTGTGGGAGCTCACTGTGCCCTGCAAGCCTCCAAGAGCACATGGCATTCATGTCTACAACCCCCACAACCATCCCACAAATCCCACATTTCTTCCCCCCCCCCCCCCAAATTTCACACTGCATGCCCAGCTGCCAGATGGGATGGGACAAGACATGCTAGTGGGAGCCATGGCTGCAGGGGCAACTGTGACACTGCATCCCCGCCCTGTGCCCATACTGGTGCTGGGACATGCGGTCCCAGCCTAGGGGGACTCCTGGTCCCAGGAACCGCTGGGGGAGGGGTGGAGCTGGCAACAGGCTGTGTGAGAGAGACAGATGGGGGCAGGGATGGGAGAGCTCTCCAGGTAGAAGCAACCACCAAAGCTGAGCTTAGTGTCCCCCTAGAGCAGCCTGTACAGCAGGAGGTTGGCCTGGAAGGGAAGGGGCTTGCCCAGCCCTGTCCCTGATTCCCAGTTGAGGGCTTCCCAGGAACAGTATGGGGATCACTGAAGCCTGGGCACAGGCACAAGGAGCAAAACAGCAAGGGCTGACAGTGCTCAGAGCCACAAAGTTATGGGTAGTGCAGCTGCACTCATGTCCTGGTGCTGGGATGGAACTGCTTCCAGGAGAAATCTAGTCGGGGGCAGGCAGGGGCTGCCAGTCAGGAGTGAGGGGTACTGGTGGAGCTGCAGGTTGGGGGTGAGGGGCAAGAGAAGGGGCAGGGAACCAGCATATCACTGCTGCTCAGCACCTCACACCCTGGTGAGTGAAGAAGGCAGGGGCAGCTCTGATTTTTCAAAAAAACAAAACCCAAAAGCAAATGCCAAAGTACATAGATATTTAGAATTCATTTTATTATGATGATAGAGGCATGGGTAGGCTTCCAAATTGCTTTAAGATGGTAAATATATCTATAAAACAATGCCCACCTGATCTCTCAATATATAGGGGCATTTCATTTTAATTGCAGAAGAACATGGATTTTGGGTATTTTAATGAAAGAGTTTTTGTTTGTTTTATCAGAGAATTTGCAATTTTTAAATAGAACAGCAGGATCTCTGCTGGGGTGGCAAGTGGTAGGATTTGGGCAAGGAAGCCTGCCCCACGTCAGCACCAGGAACCCAGCTGGAGGGCAGACAAGGTGGCTGACCTCCTAGCCATTTGAGGCCAAGAAGGCATGCGTCAACAATTTGAAGCGGGCCACTGAAAGGAGCACATTTGAGTGATAGCTGCCTCGATGGCAGAGCAGGGACTCCAGAAAATATGACAGCAGTGCTGCCCAAAGGCCAACTTTGCAGCCATAGCCCATGGGCAGCTGGCCCAGAGTTGCAGGTGGCTCTGCTACAGTGCCCATACCACAGCCCAGATGGTGGTGTGGTCCCCATCTGGGTTTGGCAAGTGCACAGCCATGGGACTGCAGGTACACGAGGGCGGATGCCATCACAGGTGGCAGCAGCCCCCACTTCCAGAATGCTGCAGGGGCCACTCTAGGGCTGCTTTAGCAGACCAGCTGGCACAAGGAACTAATGTCCCCAGATACTAGTCTTGGAGGGCTGGACCTCAGAAGCTCCTGGGAGCAAGTAGCCTTGAGCTGCTCACCAGGGCATTGAATGAGTTTCACTTCAAAGTGCCTGAAGTGCTTTACTAGGTCATCTGGCCCTAGTAGTCTGGAGCATTCTGGGATTGGTAGATTAGCTGTAATCTAGAGAAAATTACTTATAGCATGAAACTCTTATTTTTTTAACTTGAACATCAGTTGAAAAAATGTTTTAATACAATTTAGTCTTTAGTATTCAACAGTTCTCTTTAATTATGCTTCCACTAATTTAAAGCTTTTACAGCTTTGGTTTCCTATCAAGCTTCCAACCTATTCTCCATCCATATATTTAACTGTGAGCTGTCAGAACTAACAACTCTCCCCTCATTTAATCTTATATAAAAGGGCATTGGCTACTCCCCAGATCTCACTACAATTAAATATACTAATGGGAAAGCTAGATATTATAATATGATGAAAATTAGTTTTTGCCTCACTGACAACATTTTCTTGTGATTCTATAAAGATTTTTCAAACCAAAAAACATTTACTGAGGATTCTTAAATTACCTTACAATCAAAATGCATGTACAACTTCCAGTCTCAAGCACTTGGAGTTTACCAATCATGTTTTATCTGCATTTCTCCTAAGATTGTACAGTCAGAATAAATCTAATACAATAAAAGGTTCTTTTTTGGATTAAGAGCTGGTTAAAACATAGGAAGAAAAGGGTAGGGCTAATGGTTTTCAAAATGGAGGTCAAAAGCAGGTTCCCACAGGGATCTGTTCTGGGCCTAATTTTGTTCAACATTATTATTAATGACCTGCAAATGGAGGTGTATAGTGTGAACTTCAAGTTTGGGGATGATACCAAATTACTGTGGGTAGTTCAGTCCCAAGCTGATGGAGAGAAGCTGCAGAACGATCTCACCAAGCGAAGTGAGTGAGCAAAAAAAAAAAATAGAAGATGAACTTCAGTATTGACAGGTGCAAGGTAATGCATATGGGGGGGAGGGGGGGAACAATCTCAACTAAGTACACAATGCTGGGTTCTGAACTACCTTATGACTCAGGGAAGAGACCTTGGAGTCATTGTAGATAGTTCTATAAAAAGGTCAACTCAATATGCCATGGAAGCCAAAAAAGCCAACAAAATGTTGGGCATCATTAAGAAAGGAATTGAAAACAAAATGGAGAACATCATCATGCCATCATACAAATCCATGGTGCGTCCACATCTTGAATAAGCTGTGCAGTTCAGGTCCCCCTGTCTCAAAAAGGATGTAGTAGAATTAGAAAAGATTCAGAGAATGGCAGCCAAAATGATCAGGGCCATGGAGCAGTTGCCATATCAGGAAAGACAAATAAGGCTAGGCCTCTACAGTTTGGAAAAGAATAGGCTGAGGAGGGAATATGATATAGGTCTACAAAACCATGAAAGGTATGGATCAAGTGAACTTTTATTTACCAGATCCCAGGAGACTAGAATGAGGGGACACCCACTAAAATTAGTAGGTGACAGGTTTAAAACTAACAAGGGAAAATACTTTGTAATCCAAGGCATAGTTAACTTAGAATTCATTGCCACAGGAGTTGGTACAGGCAGAAAGCATAACCAGGATCAAAAAGGAACTAGATAAAGTAGTGGATGACGGCTTTATTAGTGGGTACTGAACAAAGTTTGGACATGTTCCTTTTAGCATCTCTAAACCAATAATGGTGGATGTCAGGGAGGGGACTGGATAGGGGAGATATCACTCTAGATGTACTGTATGGTTCAATGCTTTCCCCTATAGTGGTGGTTCTCAACCTTTTTGAACTTGAAGCACTCCTCACTGGACTCAAGGCACCGCTCATTGGACTTCAGGTACTACTCCATAGCATTTTTGAGTGGCATCCAATTAAAAAAAAATAAAAATAAAAATTTTATATCTCAGTGCTTACCTCCTTACACAGGCTGCCCAGTAGGGGTGGGAAATAATCCAGGCAGGGACATGCCTGAGCCTGGCTTATCTGTTTAGCTCATCTGTTTGTTTGTTTGTTTTTTTTTGTTTTGTTTTTTCTCCTCACACCTCACTTACTTCCTCATACCTTGCAACACCCTTCAAAGGATCTGGTGACACACCAGCATACCCCAGGACCCTGGCTGAGAATCGCTAATCTATAGCATCCACAAATTCAAACAGTTAAAATGGACGAGCTGGAGAGCCAATCATGAGGGATTTTTATATGTGCTTATTTTTTAAATCTAAATTTCAGTCCAGGAGAAGTAATTTTATGGCTATTAAGTTGACAAATGGGCTGAAGACAGAAATTTAAAACATACTATAAGTTAACTTTAAGAATAATTACAGTCCAAGATGAAGTAAAAAGTAACAACATTTCTAGATGAGCAGTAAGGGGTCATACTTTTCCTTAAAATATGTCTCTATATACATAATTAATTTGATTTAATTAACTTGATCTGCCAAGATATATTTTTTTTACTGTATTAAAAAGAGTACTTCTTGGTAACGGTGTTTTAGCATATGAACTATTATATATTATAAGTTCAACATACCAAGAGCATAGTATTATTTTTCAAAACAAACTGCATATTCTAGAGGTAAAATACTGACCTTAGAAATCCAGGGAGTGGTACAGGTGTATCTGAGAGCTTCTTATCTTGTTTTGTTCATTTGTAGTTGTCTATGTTTGTATGCATCTGGAATAGGTCATATACCTATTCCATTTCTCAAATTCTAGGTTACTGTTATTAGATAAAGAAACCTGGTACCAGCATACCATGGTATGCTAATTTAAGAAACTCTGGGATAAACCTTGCCTTTCCCCTCCTCAGCCTTGTAGCTGCAGCAACGTGAATACAGAGAAACCGGCATAGTTTGCTCACACAAACAAAAAGGATTTGGGAAGTTTGCATATAGCTTCTCTGCATCTCCAGCAAATACACTATTTGCAATAGTGTTGCAGCCTACAAGGTTTCTAGTATGTGGGAACCCAGAGAACAGCCTGTTCAAAAACCAGCTTCTTCCCCTAACCCTGGGACAGTGGGGAAAAACAGCAGCAATAAGCAAGTGAGGGGTGAGGGAAGATTATTTGCCTTGGAGCACAAATGGGAAGAGGCAGGAGCAGGGAGGAGTTCACCTATTGAAGGGACTTTTAAAAGTTTTTGGAGGCTCCCACAGCATGCTCCAATCCAAAAAATGGGTACCAACATACCACTGCACCCCCTTTCGGTCCTCCCCTAGATACTAAAGCTCTAAGTAAAACATTTAAGAGGTAAATCAGGCTGAGGAAATAAGCAGACAACTAAGTTACTGTTTAAAATTGAAATGCAACTAGAATGGGTTTAGAATGGAATCGGCAACAGAAGGCAATGTTCATGACCTCCAGGGCTGATTATTTCAACTCATTATATCTGGGAATTAAGCCAAACAGACTGAGAGAATTCCAGCTGGTTCAAAATGCACCAGGCTGCTCACTCACTAATACAGGCCCTGTGAATTCATTTATCTGGTGCTTTGCTCTCTTAACGGCATTGAACATAGAATCCAGTTCAAGATTTTTCCAGAAATACAAAGCTCTCCATGGGATTGGGCCCTACCTGCATGAAAGGTACTTATTCTGTGTCAGAGTGACCATAACTTTATACGGCAACATATTCTACCAGAGACGCATGGCTTCTGAACTCGGGAGACAGAATCTGGATAGGAACTACACCTGCACATAAGGACATAGTAAGTGCCATACTGAATCAGATCAATGGTCCATCTAGCTCAGTGTCCTGTTTTTGGTTGTGGTAAGCAGTAGATGCTCTAAAGGGAAAGTATGTGAACAGGACATATCTAGTAGGGCTGTACAAAATTTTGGGTGTTTTGTTTGGAAGCTGTTTTGAGCTGGAAACAGCAAAATAGAAATGAAATGCAAGGCTACAAAATGAAACAAGGGCAGTCCAAACATTTTGAAATGTTTCATGCTTTGAAGCTGGGCTTGCTTGCAGCTAAACAGAAACTAAGGAGAGAGAGAGGGGGAAGAGGGCAGAATGACTGCTCTGATATTGACATGTAGCTCCCGGTTGGATTCCCTAGCTCTCTGATCTTTTCCCCAGCACTTCCCAGGGGGCGTGGGCCCCTGATCTGTGCTCAGGGTTTTAGCAGGCTGCTGCTGCAGGCTGATGTCAGTGGCAGCTCCTTGGCACAGTCTGTGGCAGCTGCTCAGTGTACCCTGCGCTGAGGGCCGGGAAGACTGTGGTACTGTCACTGGCCCCAGTCTGCAGTAGCATCCTGCT
>NW_005842631.1:380847-402621 GCF_000455745.1 Alligator sinensis | reverse complement strand
ACCTGGCACAGAGATCTGAGAGGCTGCACTCCCCCGCCCCAGGAACAGTAGGAGGAAAGATCAGAGAGCTGGGGAATCAAACTGGGAGCTCCAGCTTACAGGTGAATCTGCCCCAGCTCTAGAACAGTGCGCAGTGCCCTGCCGAACCATGCTGAACCCACATGATGGTGCAGCTGCCACGTGGGTACCAGGTTGGGGGGCGGGGGGCGATCCCTGCTGCCCTGTGCTGCACAGGGGGTCTCTGCCACAAGTGCCCAGAGGCCGCAATTGCTGTTGCCAGAGCTGGTGAGTGTGGGGCTTTTTTTTTAAAGCTCTGCACTCACTGGCTGTGGAGCATATGGATGACCAGTGCCAGCACCGGAGTCTACCTGGCACAGCCCATGCTGAGCGCGGGGAACCTAGTACTGGTGCTAGCCCCAGCCAGCAGCAGCAGCCTGCTGTCATCCTGCAGGCAGATCTGGGGGCCCGTGCTTTCTGGGAGGTCTGTGGGGCTGTGCCAGACTCCTCCCAGGGGGAGAGGGCCCCCGGATCTGTGTGCAGGATGACAACATGCTGCTGCTGCTGGCAACTGATACTACTTTTTCCTTTGAACAGTTAGGTGTAGGGGTTTTGTGAAACTGCGCCTCAATCTCCTTGAAACTTGGCAGGCTTCATGCCCTCAGAAGGGGCTACCATCCCTGGTGTTTTCATCTGAATCAGGCAAGAAATTACAAAGTTATAAGCATTTTTGTGATTCCCCATTATAGCCTATGGGTGAAAAGTCGAAACGCATTGAAACTGTTTTGCTGTTTCGACGAAATGAAATGGAACAGTGCTTCAAAACAGTGAAACAAAACTGTCCCTTTGAAATGGCAAAATGGAAATCAAAACAAAATGGTTAGGGACCCAGCTCCAGAGCGAGATGTGCGGGTGTAAGCCCGCTGTGTCCCCATGAACCTAGGGACCCCTGGGAAGGGACCCCAGGACCCCCAATGAGCCCCGGCCTGCCCGTAGGTAAGCAGAGGCCCATGGGGGGAGGGATGTAGCCCCTGGCTCCTACTCCACCCAGCCCCAGGAAGTCACATGACTGGAGCCTTATGAACAGGCCACGCAAACAGGCCCACTTCTGGGCCTGGCGCGTGAGTTAGCACGGAGTTTGACCAGGAGGGCCTGAGGCCCTGCCTGTGAGCCCCCTAGGGTAGACAGTCCCAGCCACAGCCGGCCTACCAGCAACATGATGCGGATAGGCACGCGCCGCAACCCGATGGTTCCCTCGGGGTCTGACACCTCAGAGACCTCCACCCAGACGGAGCCCATGGTTCCGGGCTCCATGCAGATGGACCCTCTGGCTCTTGGCTGCAGGGGCTGCCTGTCACTCTTTCAGGCTCTGGGGTCTGAGAGCATGGCCACCTCCCCTTGTGAGATCTGCTTCCTTTTGGTGTCTCTAGCATGCCAGCTGGAGGAGCTCCAGGCTGCAGTCCAGAGATTGCATGCCATCAGTGATGGTGAGTGGGAGAGAGATTCCTACTGCTAGGCCCTTCTCCCCGGGAGCTGGAGGGTAGACCACGGTCGCCTTCTGGGACAAGGGAGGACTTGAGGACCTCCAGTGCTGGCCAGCCCAAAGATTGGACCAAGGTGGTCAAGGGCCCCAAGGCCCACCGCACCAAGGTCCCCGCCCTGCTGCAGCTTTGCAACAGGTATGAACCTCTTGCAGCCCCAGCAGAGCCTGCCAAGCTGCAAGCTTCTGCAGGCAACACAGCCTCAGCTGTAGCTACTCCCCCACTCTCCCCAAGACAAAACGCATTGTTTGTCATGGGAGACTCCATCCTGAGGAGGACTAAGGGGGCAATCTGCCACCCAGACCCCCCCTAGCTTCTTCCTGGGAGCTTGAATCCGAGACATTTCAGAGAAGATCCCTGAGCTCCTCCAGCCTGCTTACCACTACCCTATGCTCCTTATCTATGTGGGCAAAAATGACATGGCTCAGAGCACTCCCAACTGGGTCATGAAGTGCTACAGAGATTTGGGAGTGGGTCTTAAGGGGTTGGGGGTGCAGGTAGTATTTTCATCAATCCTCCCAATTTTGGGCACCGAATGAGGATGGGGGGTGGGGGGGAGGAGGATTGAGGTAGTGAACCAAAGGCTGTGGCGCTGGTGTCATTGGGAAGGCTTTGGGTTCCGTGACCACGGTCCACTCTTTGGTAAGAGAGGCAGAGAGCTGCTGGGAAGGGATAGCCTCCACCTCTCTCCGCTGGGGAGGAGGCTCTTCTCAGCTAGACTGGCTGACCTGCTCTACCAGGCTTTAAACTAAGCTGGTTGGGGGGGACTACTGCCACTGCTGGCCCACTGAGCAACCCTTGCAAAGCCAGCAGGCCAAGGCACTTAAGGGAGCCCACCCCTGCCCCAGCCCTGGAGCGAGCTGTGAGCAAGGCAAGGGCGCCCAAAGGGACACTTGCCTGCCTGTACACAAATGCCAGGAGCTTGGGAAATAAACAGGAGGAACTTGTCCTCCTGCTTAACACACATAACTATGATGTCATAGGGATAATGCAGACCTGGTGGGACTCCACCATGACTGGGCCACAGGTATAGACAGCTATATTCTGTACAGGAGGGATCGAGTGGACAATAGGTGGGGGAGTGTAGCTCTCTATGTCAAGGAAAGCTACATGTCCCTGCAAGCCGACATTGGCACTCAGCATGGATGACTAGAGACCCTCTGGGTTAAAATCCATGGGGAACATGGCACAGGGGACAATGGTGGGAGTGTACTACAGACCTCCTACCCAGGATCAAGAGCTTGACCAGGAGTTTGCCAGGGAATTGGCTGAGGCTGCACACTCCTGGTGCGTGGTTATCATAGAAGACTTCAACTACCCAGACATCTCATAAGAAGAGCACTCGGCCAAATCCGAGCAATCGCACAGCTTTCTCTTGTGTGTGGATGAGCTCTATCTGATGTAAGAAGGTGATGGGCTGACGAGTGGTAAAGCACTGTTTGACTTGGTTCTGGCAATGGGGGACAACCTAATTAGCGACCTAATGATCGAAGGGAAGCTGGGTGGCAGTGACCATGAGCTGATCACCTTCACCATCCACCATAAAGCTGGCAAGTTAGTCAGCAATACACAAGTCCTTGACATCAGGAAAGCTGACTTTGACAAGCTCAGGAGGCTTGTCAGGGGGGGACCTAAAGGGCCACATCCCAAAGGGGAGGGGAGTTCAGGATGAGTGGCTGCTCCTCAAAGAAGTGATCCTGGATGCGCAAGCAAAGCCTATCCCATCTTGGAGGAAAGGCAGCAAAAGGGCACAGCAGCTCCAACTACCTACAAGTATCAAGGACAATAAAAAGTCCTTTTTTAGGTATGTGGGGAGCCGGAGGAAAAGCAAGGGCGACATTGGATCCCTGCTAAACCAGATGGGACAACTAACAACTGATGCCCAGGAAAAAGCCAACTTGCTAAATGGGTATTTTGCATCGGTCTTTCACCAGTCTCTTGGAACATCCTGCCCATTACGGGACAGGGAGGCCCAGGTGAGGGAGATTCCTTACCCCATCATCAATGCTGACCTGGTAAAGGAACACCTTGAGAGGCTGGACACCTTCAAGTCAGCTGGCCCTGACAGTATATACCCCAGGGTACTCACAGAGCTGGCTAGCATCATAGCTCATCCCCTGGCACGGATCTGGCGCTCTGGTGAAGTGCCTGAAGATTGGAAGACAACCAGTGTGGTGCCTATCTTCAAGAAACGGAGGAAAGTGGATTCAGCAAACTATAGGCCCATCAGCCTGACCTTCATCCCGGGGAAGGTCTTAGAAAAGATTATCAAAGAGGCCATTCTTAACAGACTGGCAGATAGCAGCATCCTGAGGGATAGCCAGCACAGGTTTGTTGTGGGTAGGTCTTGCCTCGCCCACGATCCACTGGCTGGGGAACTGGCTCCGTGGTAGGACCCAGAGGGTGGTGGTTGACGGAAGTCAATCATCGTGATGCCCTGTGACCAGTGCGGTCCCACAAGGCTCTGTCCTTGGGCCTATACTATTTAACATCTTCATTAATGATGTGGACATTGGTATCAGAAGTGGACTGGCCAAGTTCGTTGATGACACCAAACTCTGGGGTAAAGCATCCACACCTGGGGACAGGAGGGTGATCCAGGCTGACCTTGACAGGCTCAGGAAATGGGTAGATGAGAATCTGATGGTGTTTAACACTGAAAAATGCAAGGTTCTCCACCTTGGGAAGGAAAAACCTGCAGCACGCATATAGGCTTGGCAGTGCTACGCTGGCTAGCACTACGGACAAAAGGAACTTGCGAGTCATGATTGACCACAAGATGAACATAAGCCTTCAATGTGATACTGCTGCTAGTAAAGCAAACAAAATGCTGACTTGCATCCACAGATGTTTCTCAAGCAAATCCCAGGACATCATTCTCTTATTGTACTTGGCCTTGGTGAGGCTGCAGCTGGAGTACTACATCCAGTTTTGGGCTCCACAATTCAGAAAGGATGTGGAGAAGCTTGAGAGGGTGTAGAGGAGAGCCACGTGCATGATCAGAGGTCAGGAAAACAGACCTTATGAAGAGAGGCTGAGAGCCATGGAACTCTTCAGCCTGGAAAAGCAAAGGGTCAGAGGTGATCTCATGGCCACCTATAAGTTTTTTATCAGGGGTGCTTACCAGGATCTGGGGGAATGTCTGTTCACCAGAGCGCCCCAAGGGATGACAAGGTTGAATGGTCACAAACTCCTCCGTGACCATTTCAGGCTGGACATGAGGAAGAACTTCTTTACTGTCCGAGCCTCCAAAGTTGGGAATAGATTGCCGCTGGGGGTGGTTCAAGCACCTTGTTTGAACGCTTTCAAGAGACATCTGGATGTTTATCTTGCTGTGATCCTATGATCCCTGCTGACTTCCTGCCCCTGGGGCAGGGGGCTGGACTCTGATCTTCCGAGGTCCTTTCCAGCCCTAATGTCTACGAAATCTATGAAATCTACAGTGCTGTTTTGCACAGACTTATCTAGACCACTTGTCATATCTTCCTTGGCATAAACCAACATTGGTTTAGAGATTTCAGAGGATACATCCCTTACCATTCTATTTAATAGCTCCCAACAGGCCCATATTACATGAATCTGTATAATTCTTTTGAACATGGCTATACTATCTGTCTGTACAACTTCCTAAGGCATCAAGCTCCACAAGTTAACTGTTTGCTTCTTTGTTTTAAACCTGCTAATTCTTATGTTTTGTGATTTGGTGAACAGTTCCCTATTTACGTTATTCAAACTCTTTGGTATTTTATAGACATCTATCATATCTCCCCTGGTCTCTTTTCAAACTGAAGAGTCCTACCCTTTTCAGTCACTCTTGGTAGGGCAGCTGCTCATACCCCTGATTTTCATTGTTCTTGTTCTGCCTTGTTGCCCTTTATGTACTTTTTCCAATTCCACCATGATCTTTGAGATGTGGAGACTGTTCTCAAGACATAACATGATCTGATGGTTTGACATAATGTTTTGTTTCCAATTCACTGCTTAATGATGCTCAATATTTGTTTTTATTATAATGACTTTTTCTTTTTGCTACTGCACATTGAGTTGATGTTTTTAGGGATCTCTCTAAAATGATTCTATTGACTTGCCCCCGACCCCCCTTCTAAAGGTGACCATTTTACTCTTCCCTTTCAGTCCATGAAAAGACCTTGTGATCTTCCTTTAAATTCCAAGGCAACTCAGGTTTTTTAGAAGCAATTGGTGAAAGAGCTTGTTAAAAGCTTCTTGAAAATGCAAGTATATTACATCTATAGCATTCCCTTTTTTTCATTTAATTTACCAAATTTACTTGAATCCAAGATGGCCCTGAACTTAAGATAACCACCCCAATAATTAGACTCTATATATGGGAAATGTGTAAATTTGTTATAATATTCCATGTATAGAATCTAATTAGTGGAAGGCGTCTTAAACTCTCTCCCCACCCCCGACTTCTGCAGTGGGGGAAGCAGTGGCAGGAGGGAGGCAGTAGGAGAGCAGGAAGTGCTAAGGGAGGCAGTGGGGAGGTCAAGTGTCTTGCCCTGTGCCCCTGCCCATGCCTGCCCCTTCCAAAGTCTCAGGTTCCCCTTCCCTCTGTGTTCTCCCACCTCAAGCCTTCCCCTCACTTGCTACTTAGCCTTGCTCTGGCTCTGGCAGGCTCTGTCCCTTCTCCAGCCTGGAGCACAGAGCACACGTTCTGGCCCTGTAGCAATGATGGCAGCTTTGGCCCTGGCTCTGGCTGGTGGGGTAGGGGAGAGGCTGGGAACCCAAGGCTTTGGAGAGGGCAGGCAGAGGAGCAGACAGCAGCTGCAGCTCCAGCCCTGACCCTAGAAAGCTTGTTTAAAGAATAATTTAAAAATATATCTAGTTACATCATTAACTGACCATGTCTTTCGGTCCACAGCCAGTGTGATGTGGTATGTCCTTGGTAAGAGTCCCATTAACACTAATGCCCAAGGTTAGACAAGAATGACAGGTGGTAGAGTTTCCCCACGGTCCTGTGAGGAAGACAGGCTCCTACAGATGCTACTACAGGCAACCCCTGCTTAGAGCTCTTAATTGGCTCCTGAAAAAATGAGTGTTAAGTGAAACTAGCGTTAAGTGAAACCGAAAGTATTTGACAACCTAAGATGGTAACCGCGAGCATTATAACAAAACTCGCTGAGCGCTAAGTGAAATCAGGTATCAATTTAAAATGTGGATTATAGCTAAATAGCGCTAAGCAGGGGTTGCCTTTATACATAAAAGGAAGTGCTCAAGAACAAAATAGAAGAGAGTATCTAGAAGAAGTTTGTTCTCAGTACACCGGGCAGTGAGTTCAGGCAGTTCCCTGAGTTGAGAACATTAATATGTTTTTATTTAGATGCTCATTGACTAAGAGAGAGGGCATATGAGTGGTCTATACTGTTTTACTTGCTTGGTATTTTTCCTCAACTTTCTACAAATGGCTAGTGTCTACTTTAAGCATTTAACAAGTTTTTGCCTTCTCAGTTTATTTTCAAAATGTGTTGATGGTGTTTTAGCCAAAGGTGGAGCTTCTGAGTTGAGGTTAAATAACTTTGACAAGTTTAAATGGATGATGTGAACACTGAAGTGCTTTATAATTCTATGGATGGAAAACTGAAAGTTATGTATGAGTGACTATACTATTTCTGTTTGCCAGTTTACTGTAAGTTCAAACATGCAGTGTGCAGGTTAAATGATTTTAATTGCAGAGGTGGCTGTGAACTCTATCAGTTTCTTGCAGAAAGATTCTACAGTGGCTTTGTTAATGGCATTTCTCATAATGCTGTATTTTTTGTCTTCATAATAGTATATACATTGAACATAAACGAAAAAGAGGGATTTGATATTTTTACGTACAAGTAAGTGTTTGAGCATTTTTCCCAATATTTGCATGTGTGTTCAAGCTGCTTTTTATACCAAGGACAACACAAATGTGTTTGTGACTAGCCTGTACAATAGGAAGGCAGCTACTATACTTCCTTGCACATGACTTGATTCCAAGTAAGACATGAGCCCCTTTTTTAGAAGGCAAAATATAGAATTTTTTTATTTATTTTTTTTTAATTTTTTTTTTTTTTTTTTTTTTTTACAGAGTCATGGTCAACTCTGCAACATAGAGTAAGTCCTCCTGGAACCATATGGGCTGGGTCCACATGAACAGGGGCATGGCCTTTGCAGCAGCACAGATTGTAGTGGCACATATCTGTGCTGCTACTTTGTGCCCCAGTGCATGCCCCTGCTCCTGTGCCGAGACACCCTGTGCCCTGGCCAGCGGAGGAGCCACACATGGAGATGGGGGTGCAGGCAGCTCAGAGCTGCCTGCGCCCCCATCTCCGTGTGCTGCAGAGCCCCTGCACTGAGGCACCCTGTGCACCAGCCAGCTGTTCCCCATCTGGCTGGGGTGCAGCGTGCCTTGAGATGAGGGAGCCGGCAGCCTTGGGCTGGTTGCTCCCTGTCTCAGTGTGCCTCAGCACAGGGGCTCCATAGTGGTATGTGCGCTGAGGCACACTGCTGAGGTGCAGGGGGCTCCATGTGCCTCAGCATAGGAGCTCTGCAAGGGAGCCCCTGCGCTTAGGCATGTGGAGACAGGGGAGCAGCCAGCCCAGGGTTGCCTGCTCTCCCATCTCTGTTTTTGTCTTGGTGCTCACCACATTGGCATGGTTTACACTGCTTTTTTTTTTTCAGGGTTTTTTTTTTTTTTTTTTTCCTACCAGGAAATCCTAGTAGCAAATTTTGCCCTGGCACTGCAAATTAGCAGTGCTGAGCACTGATTAATGTGCAACTTATGCAGTTTGTGGCATTGCAAAGAGGTCTGCAGTGCCACAAACCACACATACTTGCACATGTGGATCCAGCCACAGTATCCAGGAAGTGCAGTACCCCAGGAAACCATCTGGATGAGGCAGCAGGAACTTCCTGGTGTGGTAGAACAGTAACAAAGCTAGACCCAGACCCTTGCAAGGGCAGTAGCAAGACTGTTACTTTTTTATTTATGTAGTTCTTTATACAAGTTCCTGAAAATAACAGTGGTGTTCCCACACCACAAGCCTCAACATGATACTACAGACTGCATACAGAAGCTCACTTACCCTGAGTCAGGTCAGTTGCTACTTCAGGCACAAGCTGCAGTATTCAGTCAATAGTTACTGACAATTCCTACGAAGCTGTGAGTGGGTTAACATCCCTTCTGCTGGGACCAAAGACCAGCAGTGGCTATCTTGGCAGCTTTTAGAGCATGGTGTCTGCATGCTTCTATTCCAAGAAAATAGCACCTTCCTGCTTAAGAAATTACCTTCGTGCACCCCAATTTTGGAGGACTGATCTTGGGGAAAGGGTGCATGTGTTAAGCGAGTAACTATGGTGTTAAACTAATCTGTTTGCCTTGTTTATGGTTGTCAATGTAGTTGCACCTGATGCACCGTGACAAAATACACCCCTAAAAACAGGCATTTCATCAGCATACAGAATAACTCATACTAATGCAACTTACCCAGTTGTGAAAGCAGGGCAAGTAACCTTTTTTTCTACAAGTAGAGTGCCAGTACAGTAAGAATGTAAGGGCAGAACCTCTTTGCTAACTTTTTCAGTTACTAAACTAGCTACATTTTTCCTAGGACGTTTTTATTCAATTTGCAAATTAGACAAAGGAATTGTATATAATAACTGCAGATTTTTCACTATTCAGTGCCTGAGAGATTTGAGACTTATCCTTTAGGATGTGTCATATATACAGGTAATGGGTTAAGGACAAACAGGTTGCAATTCATTTACCAAACTATTAGGAAACTGGACCAGAAAGCCTCTGGGTATGAGACTACCCAAATGATTTTAGCTTTAAAGATGTGCAGTTTTATGCAGCATGGTACAATGGTTTGGACTAGTACTAAACTATTATTGCTTTTCATGGTTGAAATATTTTACAATTGTTTGTTAATAGTGGTATAATGTGAAACTGCCAAGGCACTACTTGTATATTACAGTATCCGGATGGTACTTTACAAAAAAAATTCAAATCAGTATTTTGCCATTTAGAACATTTCTTACTACTGTCACCATCAGTTGATGAACATCTAATTAGACTGTCCATTTTTAACTAATTTTAATACAGTGTACTCCACTTATCCAGTATCTGTTTATGTGCATAACTCACTTAACTGCCGCACAATACTGATACCAATTTTATTCCCTACTGCTTACATTATAACAAACACTAGTTACCTATATATCAATTCAATGCATAAACCATGTAATGTATCATCTTTCAATCCCACTGGCTATTTTGCAACTTAATTGTGTTCCAGTTAACATCATAGTAAATGGAACTGTGTGTGTCTACTTCATAACCAATTGAATTCTCTTTAACTGCTCCAAAAATAAAGAAAGGAAATCAGCTGTTGAGGGAGAGAGGGAGCAAAGAGGAAGGGGTTGGATGATACTGTACCAATACCTAATAGATTGGAGTTGATCAGTCCACTGTCAATTAAAATATATATCACTGTATGAAACAGCAGAATTCCTCTGAGGTGATTTTAGTACTGGTAGAGAACCTTTCTACCTCCAGCAATCTATTTTAGGATAGTATCCTTGGAAAACTTTTTCGATATATTTTGTCGTTTACAAATATGTATGCATATTGTATCGTATACATATGCATATTTGCATATGTATACGATAAACATATCGTATGTTTAAACATGCATATGTTTAAACATTGCATGTTTAAACATGCAAACATATGCATATTTTGTCGTATACATATGTATGCATGTACTTTTTAGAGGCTTCACAGTCTGGCCTTTGGCCCGTATATAACTCATTGGCTATGAGTTTTGTGGTGAATGAGCATACTCTGATAATGACTGAAATGTAAATGGCATGGACACATGAATAATTTACCATGAAGTAAAGTCCTCCAGTGGCTTTACTACATGTCAATTTCTCCATGATAGTTTCCTGTGTGCACTCTTTTTATCCCATGGCAGGTGAAAGCTAACCCAGAGTAGCCTAGCCTCTTGCATGGAAAGTTATGTACGCTCTGTTGAAAACAGCTAAATTCACTTGTGGCTTAGCTTTGGAGGTTACCCTTGAGCAGTTAGCATGGAGTAAAATACTCTCCTTCAGCCCTGTAGTAAAAGTGTCCATGCTGCCTCTTTAAACCATCAGAAGATTTGGATAAAGTTGACACTGTTTGGCAGACTCTTTTTTTCAGACTTCTCTGGTTCTTTCCTAGCTGCATCTTAGAAATGGTATCTAGCAATTATTCATACTCATTTAGCTCAAAATTCTATTATGTGAGGTTCCATTTTTGTCGCTTTTCCTGTCCCGTGTGTTAAGTGAGACTTCCAGCTCTTTCAGAAAACAAGTAAATCCAGAGTATGACCTTCAGGTTATAACAAGTCTAATTTTTAAGGCATATGTTTGAATGGAATAATTAAGGATAAAATATTTCAGTTAATTTCTGGAAGAGTAAAGCAGGAAATGTGTTTTTTTTTTTTTTTGTTTTTTTTATTTACATAGTCTGTCCACTTGTAAACCTGTCCTTGTACTTAGAAGGTGATTTAAAGGATACATTTTAAAAATCCCCATATAAATAAGGCAATCTTGTCATCTCATGTATCATACTAGTAGGCAACCATTGGACCTCTGGACGCATATGCCTAAGTAAGTATGGAGGAGTGGAGGCTGCTGAAGACCCACCATCCTTCCTTTAGATGATTGAGACAGAATCCAAAGGCCAGACTGAGTCCAGACATTCGTGCCTCAATAGCTGTAGCTCAGGGGTGGGCAATTATTTTAGGCAGAAGGCTGCTTACTGAGTTTTGGCAAGCTGTCGAGGGCCTCGTGGGTAGCCCCACCCTTGACAGGTGCCCCGCCCGCTGGTTGCCATCTTGCAACTGGAAGTCCCACCCCCTAACCCCTGACCTTTGCCACCAGAAGTCCCTCCCCTTGCCCCCAGAAGTATTCCTTTTAGCAAGGGGTTTTGCCATCTCAGAACCAGAAAAATACCAAATTATATTCTAAAAAGCAAACATCTAAAACATTCATTAATTTTGATTTCAAAAAATATTTTTGTCCCGGTTTACATGTTTCTGTAGTGTACATAGAGGTGATTGTATATAATAGGTTAAAATTAAGTCTTACTCTTGTATATTGTGGGGGGGGAGTATAGGTTTGTGGGGGACTGTGGGTATGTGGGATGTAGGGGAGAGTGTGGATGTGTCTGTGGGGATGGATAGGTGTGGAGTGAGGGAGCATGTGGATGTGTGGCGTTTGTGGAGGGCTGTGTGAGGGGAATGTGGCTGGGGTGTCTGAAGGCGTGTGGGACTCACCCTATGAAACACACACACACACACACACACACACACACACACACACACACACACACACACACACACACACACACACACCCCCCCCCAGGTACTGGAGCAACCCCAAGCTCCCAGTCCGACAATGCAGGTGGGAGCCACGTGGTGCTGGAGCAGTGCAGGGTGGGGCAGGGCTGGACTCCTGCCTCCTGCTGCTGGCTACCCTGGGTCCCACTGCCCCTGGCTCCTGTCATCTTTGACAGGCAGCTAGGAGCAGATAAATATTTTCTCATTTTATAGAGGTCCCAAGGGCTGGATAGAATGGTCTGGTGGGCTGAATGCAGCCCATGGGCCATATTTTACCCACCCCTGCTGTAGCTTCTGCCAGAGAGCAACAGATAAGAGCTGCTGCTGACTGCCTAACAAGGGCACGTTTCTGTCACGTGATGTCCCTTAGCCTATGTCCATATCATACTACGTTACATTATAAAGATCTAAAAAAATAACTAGGTAACAGTAGGGATGAGCCAATAAACATTTTTTTGGCCAATATTGATGGCCGATTATTAACCAGTCATATTGGCCAATACCAGTTGGATAGCCAGTCTGCAGCCCAGAAGCTTGGAGAGCGGTGTCTGGCTGGTCCCTCTGTGGGAGGGAAAGGGCATAGGGGAGGAAAGGCATGTGGGAGGGGCAGGTTGAGGCCCCCATGGTGAGGAAGGGACTGGTTATGCTTAACCAGTTATATCCAATTATTAACCAGTCTAGTGAATGGAACATGAGGCATGGGGAAGAGCCATAGGTGGCTTATCTGGCGGGCGTGGGAAGGGCAGGGGAGGTGCAGATGGTTGGGAGGGGGGCAGCTCCCTGCTGCTGCATGCACCTTCATGGGAGGCAGGGGGGTATTTGCTCCCCAGATTTGTGCATGGGGCGAGGGCAGGCCACCTGCTGTGGGCTTGGAGCCAGGGACTGAACTGGCCTCTTCTCAGTGTGGAGCCCTGGGTTGGAGCTGTGCTCAGGATGGGTGGGGGTGATGCTGGACTGGGCTACAGCCACCCTAAAACTTCCTGTAGTCATCCCTACCAGTGCTGCCACTGCCTGGCCCAGCCCCACTGGAAAGAGACTAGCACAGTCCCTGGCCTCGAGTCTGCAGACCACCCTCGGCCAATGTACAAATCTGGGAGGCACATGCCCCCCATGACTCCCTCGGGGATTCACTCAGTGGCAGGGAGGGGCCAACAGTGGCAGAAAGCCACTAAGTGACAAGCTGCCTATGGCTCCGCCCCACCCTCAGGGTCACATTCATCACCCTGGCTGGGCAGCAACTGCCCCTGCCCCAGCCCCACTCCCTCTCTTACTGTGGGAGCCTCAATCTGCTCCCCCGACACTTCTTTCCCCCCCACAGATTTACCAGCCGTATGCTGCTCTCTAAGCTGCCTGGCTGCATTCTGGGCCATGTGCATGCTGTGGCTGTGTACATGCATACAGAATTTATTAGTGACGTTATCGGTTGCACCAGCCAAAAAAAAGCTGATGGCCAATAATATTAATTTTCCTTTTATTGGTGCTGACCCCCTATGGATACACCTCTAGATAACAGAGTGCTCACAACAGGTTAGTAAATATTTGAGAGGAAAATAAGTCCTTATGTAAAGTTTGATGTATGCTTCTAAATATCATGGTTTAAGCATTTTCAATCTGTAGTCTGCAGCCCCCCTGGGGATCTACAGACTGTCTAAGGGATCTGCAAAATATGACTGTCATCAGTCAAAATATGTGAATGCACACATTTAAAATTCAAAGAGGTCCACCTGTCCATTCAAAATTTTTTAGAGGTTTGCAAATCAAAAAATTTTAAAACTGAGGAAACATTTTATCCTGGGACAAAGCAGTCATACAGACATATACATCCATTATCCTAGGTTAAATCCTCAAAAGGTTTCCTGGATAATGTGGGGGAGCAAAAATCAGAAACTGGATTTCTCAATGGACAAAGCCTTTTATCCTGGGATCCCACAGATGGCAGTGGTGGCAGAAGTGGCAATCCCCCATAGTCAAGGATGATCAGTCCCATGGGTCATGTAGAGGGTTGTAGATGGTTAAGAAGGTTGACCATAGAGCCAGAGACTCTCTAGCAAATGCCACAGGTTATGGTTAAAGGAAGGGCTGCACCACAGATTTCTTGGTCTTTTTTCCTTTCTCCCATTTCTGTCACTTTTCTGCCTCCAGTGAGACAGTTTTCCTCGAAAGGTAAGATGTACCTTTTCTCGCAAGGCATTGCCATGTAGCCCTGTCCCAGGCTGTTTTTTCTCAAGTTGTGGTGTCAATGCCACAACACACAATGCCCTGTCCACTGTAACATGTTGAATAATCAATGCTTCCATACTGGTGGTGTGAGTGTTGTTAAGGACACTGGCATTTGTACAATGATCCATCCACTTTATGCCAAGGGATCTTCTCAAGGTAGCACTGGTGATGGCATTCCAGGCTTTTCAGATAGTCCCTGTAGGTCACCCAACCTTCACAGCCATAGAAAAGAGTTGGGATTACCACAGCCTTCTATAGTAGATTTGTTCAAGTCCTGATGTCATGATCATTGAACACACGATGATACAGCCTATACTGGATCTCCTCATCAATGTTGGCAGTACTTGAGAGATGGTTGCCAAGGTATGTAAAGTGTTCAACACTGTCCAGCTTCTGTCCATCAATGAGGATCTTTGCTGGGGGAGTTGATTGGCCTGGAGCAGGCTGGTGAAGCACCTTCATTTTTCCCATGTTAAGAGTTGGTCCTGGGCACTGGTATGCTTGAGAGAAGCAGTTAAGTAGGTCCTCCTCCATATGTGCAATGACAGCATAAGCATCAGTGTACTGAAGTTCCACAATCAAGGCTGAAGTAACTTTTGGTTTTGGCATGGAGGCAGGAGAGATTGAAAGGGTTCCCAACCATCCTGTATTCAATGCTGATGCCATGTAGCAGATGCTCATGGATTAGCATCTGAAGATAAGGGGGCAGGGAGGAGGAGGTAAAAATCAGATACTGGATTTCTCCCAGGACAAAGCCTTATATTCTGGGATCCCACCTACTATAGCACATTGTCCCACTTTAAGTACCTATGAAGTAACATTTTTTCCAAGGATGACTGAAGCTAATTCAAGCTAATTGTCATTCATTCCAGGGACAATCTGTGTGTGTGTACAGAGCTATGCCACTCTGTTTCTGATCAAATCAACCAGGACTGACTCAAATGGACTGACTTAAATGTGATGTCTATTTTTACTTGGGTAGTGACAATTTATTTCAGGGTGCTGAAAAGTGTTTCTGTATAGTTTATCCCAGGATTGCATCGTAGATTAAATGGCAGAAAGGCAACACTTGTATTCAATCTCTCTTTAAATCCTGATTAGAAGGGTGATGTGTGTACATGCCAATCCTGGGATATTTTTGTTTCGGGATAAACACAGGTACAATTTATCCAGAGACAAATGTAGTGTCTGTTCCTAGCTTATGTCACAGTCAGCCATGACTTTGGAAAAATCATGTTTTCTACATTTTTGCCTTCCAAAAACAAGGTGTATGTTTGTTTTTTTTCGGGGGGGGGGTACTATATATAAGAAACTACAATACTAAATAGAGAGGAGCAGAAATGTGTGGCTTTATTTGAGTTTTATTATGAAGTCAAAATCTCTCATAGGAACTCCACATGCTTCCTATTATTTTTCATTTCAACAGATCCTATAGCACGTCACAAGAACCATAAAAAATGGAACCATTTTAGAGAACTGAAATAACACACCATTTTTTGGCCTCAGTCCTGCTCCTGTTGTGGTCACAGTTGTTTGAATATTCATCTATGTGACTCAGTACTGGAATTGCCAATTTGCATTATAAATTGAAAATATTGGAAAAGAAGAGTGTGTGTGAAATCTGTCTCTCTGAAAAGTAGTGTGTTCCAGTCTTGGTTTTAGGAAACTTGCACAACAATGAATGGGGTCACTTCTTGCACTTCACTCCTCATACAAACTTCTTTCATATGCCACACTGCTCTTTTGCATTTCTCGTGAATGTGCACTGTGCAACTATTATGTGAGTTTAATTATATTAGTAAAAGGGTATACTGTGTATAGGGCAGGCTCCCTGGCTCCATCTCGCATTGGCCAGACAAGCAGCTCTGTTTAGTCCCAGAATCCGCTCACATACAGTTGGTGTGGAGGCCTGCTAGCAAACAAGCAGAAGGGAATGGAAGGAAAAAAGAGCTTCCTGCATAGTCTTCCCCTCTGCAAAGCCTTTTTTAGCTCCCTTTTCACAACTTCTGTGCTTTTTGCTCTTATCTGTACCATATTGCAGAAGTTATCATTCTAAATCCTGGGAACACTTAGCACAATGTGTATACCCACATTAAAGAGTACTAAAGGTCAAATTCTGCAGCACAGCTGGAAGGAAGACTGCAAAATTTGACACTAAACCTAACAAATTGTATAATTATTAAACCAGTAAATGAGATTGGCTTTCCACCCAAAAGTACAAGTATCAATTTTAGATTTCAAAGTCGAGGACAGAGTCGTAGCTACGCCTCAGATCTGAGGTCCGCTACAGACCTCCAGAACTACAAGTAATTTGTACCACTTTCAGCTCCAGTCCTGGTTAGCATAGCCTTCCTAATGTGAGCTGCAGGTGATCTTTGATAAAAGGTAGATATTTAGCTTGGGTTCAGTGCCACATGCATGCAGAAGCAATGTTTTTGTTATAATTAGCTGGTGTGGAGTAGCACATGGTCTCAGTAGGATGCTGCCTGGTACCCTGAAAATGTTTTGGTCGTAGGGGGTGTTCAAGCTTGGGACTGTCCCCCTTAAAAATTAGGATGGCCAGTAACTTCACTTAAAAAGCATGGGGCTGGGAGTCTCAATGCCTCCTTTTACCATATCTACAAATAAATTGATAATTGCGCTTGGAGAGCTACAGATAAGAAATACTGTGTAAATCTACATTATTATTTCCTGATGAATGAGCAACTTTCCATTCCAAACAGAGTTACAGAAAACAAATGACTTTTCCTGAAAGAACTGTAAAGTTGCAGTATTGAATTGTTTTGCCTTACAGATTAAAAAAACAAACTTTTCTGTTACTACACGAAATGACAGTCTACTAGGTTTAAAACTGATCCCCAAAGACATCTACCTTAAAATCATTTGAGTGCCAGTTAAAATAGTCTGTGAAATATTTTGTGTGCTCTTTAAAGTGGCAAATAGCCTCATCAAGTTTTATATCTTATTTTATCGGTATCTGCTATGTATTGTATTAGTGTCTATTGCCAGTGAAAAGCTTTAATAGCATATATTTTCACTTTAGTATTCACATAAAAAGGCTTTCTAGCATTTTTAGCCATAAGGGGCTGATTGTAAATTATATAGAGGTCAGTGGACATGTTTACACATGCATTAATGCACTTTTCCTAATGGGCATTAAATTTAGTACCCCCGCAATGGGCACTTTTACACGTGCTCCAGAGGTTGGGGGGTGGCACTTTAATTAGAGTGGGTCCAAGAGCTTCTTAATTGATGAGCCGCCACGTTTCCTGCATCAACATCCACATTTAAAAATGGTGGCGTAGGCAGTTGAACTAAAGCTCGTTGGATGAGCTGTAGTTCAAGCGCCCTACTGCCATTTTTAAGCATGGGCACACTGATACATGAAGTGCAAGAGGCTGCTGGAGTGTGATAATTGCTACGCTCCAAAAGACCCAATTAATTGAGTCTGCCCCAATGTGCTGGAATTCCAGCACATCGGAGCAGCCTCAGCACTTTTATATAGGTGCCCAGGGTGAGGTACTAAATTAACGTGCATTACGTTGCCCTAATGTGCGGTAGCAGAAATCCATGCTTCTTAAGTGATGCTTAATGTGCAGTTGCCTGTTTTACTGTGCACTTGCATAATAGCACAGTTTTTTTTACATCCAGCTTGAATGCACAGTAAAATAGGCTACTGCTTGTTAAAGTGCCCATGTAGATGCACCCACTATGTATTATTTTGAACTCAGGTTTCTGGACCAGAAATTTGTGCCTTTAACACATCGTGGATGCTTCATGTTAGACATGTCACTCCGTATTAGATATTAAACTGACATGTTTCCTGTCTTTCTGAATGAATGCTAAAATATGAGATTAAAAAAGCACAAAAGTTACAAAAAAAAAAAAAAAAAAAAAGCACCTAACACAGCATTATTTATACTACTCTTGCCACTGTATTTTAGCACCTGATCCAGAATCTTGTATTAAATCAGAAGTGGATCCAAGGCAAACTACTGAATTTTGGGAGCTTTTAGACTAAAGACACAAGATTCTAGGCATTCCATGTCGTCTTTTATTTTAGTTCAATCCCAGTTTTTCACTGGGATTCCAGTGCATCAGGGCAGACTAGATTAATCAAGTCTGTCTGTCTGAGAATGGCGTTTTTCATTTCATCTGTCAAAATGTGATGATTCCAAAAAATCAGTAGAGTAACCTAGTGGGAGGAAGGGGAACAGGGGCACAGGATTGAGGCAGCAGCCCCATACACCACCTCTGGTGGGGGAGGTATGTTTGCAAAAATAGCTGCCACTGCAGCTGGTAGTTGGATAAACCTCCACTGGTGGCAGCACAGCAGTTGGTGCTGCCCCATGCACCACAGCCCTCCAGGGTACAGTGCTGCCCTGTTCCGCCCTTGTCAAAAAATACAACAAAATGTTTCTGGGCATATTGCTACATCAGATAAACTTGCTCTGCTCTTTATCAAGGGCAAAAGGAGCAATGGATAGACTATCCATTGTCATTAACAGGGATCCTGGTTTTCTCTGTTTAAAAATTGCAAATTCTCTGATAAAGATTGTAACTTTTCTGATTAAAACCCCCCAAATCTGCATTTTTCCATGATTCAAATGAAAGGCCACTATAGATAGATAGATAGATAGGTATCAGTTGAACACAATTTTTTAATATATAGTTACAATTTTAAAGCAGTTTGGAAGCCTACCAGTGCCTCAATCATAAAATTAATTCTAAATACCTATAAATTTTGGTGTTTGATTTTTGGGTTTTTTTATCATGGAAAATCAGAACTCCCCCCGCCCCCTTCGCTCACCAAAATGAGGGTCCAGCTGCAGCTGTCTTCCCTGCTGCTTTGTAGTGCTGTGCACCCCTGATATGCCAGTGCCTCACTTCTATCCCTGCCAGTGCTCCTCACTCCCAAACCATAGTCCCTTGCACCCCTGCCCCCCAGCCCTGCTAGTGCCCCTCACTCATGATCTGCAGCCCCCTCACCTCCCAGCTTTTCCCAGGTGCCAGGGCTATGGGAAAAGGGCTAGGGCCAGGGCTGCAGCCAGCACCCTACCACCCCCCAGCATTGCCCAAATCCTGGCTGCCACCCATGGGAGGCAGCAGCTGCTATGGCCAGAGTGGAGTACGGGGCCTGGAGCCTGGCTAAACCTCACTCCTGCCCCTTCCCCCATGGGGGTGGAGGGAGGATGTGGGATGCCTGCTGCAAGTGTGGAGCTCCCTGCCCTTCTGCCCTCCCCCTGGGGCCTTCGTGGTAGAATGGGGTAGGGAGGATTCATGCTGTTGCTGGGAGCCCCATTCCGGCTGTGCCACCATGGTGAGATATCCACTGCCCACCCAGCACCAACAGTGGCATGGAGTTGTGCCCCATGTTGCTGCCAGATGGGCAGGAGGCACCTCGCCATGGTGGCACAGCTGGTGTGGAGATCCTGGGGGGAGAGCAGAAGGGCAGGGAGCCCCAAGCCCACAGTGGACAGACTGCAGTGGGAAGCCCACATCTGCCCCCACCCCATGCGCAAATCTGGGGTGAGGGGCATGTGCCCCCACCATATTCCCTTCCCCAGGATTGTGCACAGTGGCATGGAGCCACCAGGCCCCCGCTCCCCTGCTGGGCCCCATGGCGGTGCATTCCCACCCTAGCCCCAGACCCCATGCACCATCCCAGCTGGGCAGCATCCCCAGCCCCACCATGGGGACCTCAATCTACCCCTCCCCCCCATAGATTTACCTAGAGGGAGCTGCTCTCCATGCTGCCTGGCTTCCACATGCATGTACACCCACACATGCATGTTGCACCCCCTGCTTCCACTTGCCCTTCTCCCACTCCCTGCAGCCCCTTGCAGGCTAGAACACTGCCAGCCTGCAAGGGGAAACTCACCATTTCCTGTGTTTTTCTCCTTAAAAGGAGAAAATCCACATATTTTCTGTAGCAAACAGGAAACCCAGATCCCTGGTCATGAACAGTGTTTGGATGAAAAAAAATGTCAGATAATATGTAAGAGCTACTTTGTTGCATCTTGAATCCAACCTTCCTATATGGTCTGTCCAATATTCTGCACAAGCCACTGCTTCTGGTGTTGGTGTTGCCAGAACTTGTGGAGTGCTTTGTGGTGCTACAAGGCATCTCATGAGATAATCCATTGTTTGCTTCTCTTGAGAAATGCATTGGTTGGTTGTATACAGGCCACATGATTTGCATCTTCTGAGATCCACTCTCAATCTGTTCAGGCTCTGCCATGTATGCCATTTCTAGTTGGAGCCGGATGCTAACTCCTCCCTGGGGGTAATTCCTTGCTGACTCCTCTGAGTACCCATCTTGAGCTTAGCATGTGTTGGGGGCAAAGAACTAGTAAGAACTATCAAGGCTGTTCTTTTTGCACTAAGTTAATGTTAACATTACTTATTCAGTATTTCAGGATGAAGTCACTTAGAACATTAAGTACTGGAAAAAATCCTCCAGTCTAAGTAATATGTATGTGTCACTGTTGAGACAGGAACTAGCAGTAGTTAAATGAGCACAATTTTTAAAAAGAAAAATTTAGATAAATATTAGACCATCATAAAAAAAAATAAGGACAATTTTATGGCAACATCTTTTTCTTTAGAAAATATGGTGAGGGGAGCAAATGACTTGGAAAGAGGAAGTGTGGGGTATCTCGTACCATTTCGTAGGTGGTAGGTATGTGCATGCAATGAAGAAAGACCAAGGAAAAACTGAAGAAAATGAAAGCCGGGAGGGCTAGGGAGGGGACTGTCCCCCCAGGCCAGGGAGCACCGCCGGGGCTAACCCTTGGGGAACAGGCTCCAGCAGCAGCGGATCCCCCCAGCAGGGGAGCGTAGGGGGCGGAACTGCCGGCAGGCACTTCCGGGTAGACTGGGGTGCCTGACTGGCTGTTGGAGCAGGGGCGGGAAATTCAAACTGCAGGCTTTAAAAGCTGTGGCTGACGTAGTTCCCAGCACTCGGGAACCAGCAGCGGGAAGGAGAAGACCCAGGCACATGTGTGTCCCGCATGCACGTGTGCCCCTTTACCAACTTTACTAACTGACTGACCGGAGGCGGAAGCAGCAGCAGCAGAGGAATCGGCAGCGGGGGCAGCAACAGCTGATCCCCTGAAGGTAAGTGGGATGGAGGGACCCGGCACAGCTGAGCCAGATCCGGAGGGGAAGCCCCCCAGGTCCCTTATAGCTGAGCCGGTAGGGAGCCGCCATATAGCGGAGCCGGTAGGGAGCCGCGCTCCTGAGCCACGCAGCGCGAACAGAGTGCGTGAACAGGTGCGCTCTGTAAGAGCGCGCTGGCGTTTGCGCAGGCATTTGCGCCGGTGGGCGGCCAGGAGAGAGACTTCTGTACGGGTAGGGCGTAGACACCACTCAGATATACAAACAGCAGCTGATAGAATGGTGTCGACAAGGAGTGCTGCTAGGGCCTCTGCCCAGGGGGCCAAGCCCACCCGGGGCTGGTCTGAGGCCTCCACCCAGACCGAGCCCATGGGGGAGCTGATGTCCCCCTACCTCCTGGCCTACGGGGGATCCCCAGCAGGGTCCGGGGAGGCAGAGATTGGGGGCCCCCACACCTGTCCGGCAGGAGCCCGTCTTAGGGCTCTGGAGGCGCAGGTGAGGGAGCTCCGGGAGGAGGTTAG
>NW_005842631.1:361485-377157 GCF_000455745.1 Alligator sinensis | reverse complement strand
ACTCTTTCCTGCCTATGCAGGGGGTTGGACTCGATGATCTATTGAGGTCCCTTCCGACCCTAACATCTATTAATAACATACAGGGAGAAAGTGAGGAGATATACTTTGGAAAAGAAAAAGTATGAGAGATTGGGAGAAAGGAGACAGAAATTGTCAGGAGAGGATGGGTAAGATGAAGGAGAGAACAGAGAATGAAGAAAAAAGAGAAGTTTTGGAAAAGGAAGGGGGAACCAAACTCAGGCAAAGTAAAAGTAGGATAGAAGGAAGAGAAATTGGACTAAATGAAAATGTACTAGGAAAGGTAAAAGGGAGAAAGAAGAATGTGGGAAGTAAAAGCAAGTGAATAAGAGGAAGAAAAATAAAGGGCTTTTTGTTTTTAAAGGGTGCTTTAAATTGTAAAATTTCTAGTGACTGACCACAGAAGTTTGGGGTTTTTTTGTTTTTTTTTTTTTTTAATCCAAAAATTTTCCACAAAATTCAACTGCAGCTTCCCTCAATTTAACAATATTAACAATTTAGAATGAACAATTTAACAAATTCTGATTAGAATTTATAAAAGGTAGGGCGCTAGTAAACTAAAGGGATTTCAGTACAAATACACTTGTGCCTAGCAGTCTTCCTACATGTTCTTACATGCATGCTGCCATGGTATTGCTGATGGATGACTCGATGAATGCTTTTGCTGAAATCTTGGCAGTGCTGTAAACTGATTAGTGCATGCTGTTATATAGTGTGTAATGTCAGAATGCTGAGTGTAGAGTTAGTATTTTTTCCTTATTCCTACAAAAAAGGCAAGAATTAATTATGCAAAGAAGAAAAGAAGATTTTTCTTCTTACTTGATAATATCACAAGCAAGCAGTGACAATGTAGAATATGTAAAATATTAAATATTTCTATAAAGCTTGAATCTTCAAAATCAAAGGGACATATATTCATTTTGCCACAATGGCAAAATATGAAAAGCAAAGTTTATAAAAAACCAAGATGAAGCTGTACAAGCTGATCACCAGTAATCATTGCCAAAGTATTCTTTTGTTTTTTTGAAAAAAATATTTTCACATGAACATAATAAAAGTGAAAGCCTATTTGGAAAAAAACCCCAAACCTTTTATGACTATTGAATGCTTTATATTTAGTAGCAGATGCTACTAAAATTTTATCAGTGACAATATTGGTTAATGTTGGAGGGACACTGAATACAGATTTAGGTTGCCTTCCTAATCTCTGGATTACCAGTATATAATTTTGCTACATTACCAGAAAGCATATTGTTTTATTTTGTTGAAGAATTGGGAATTTAGAGTGGTTTTGGTGTTTTATTTTCTAGTTAAGTGCTTTAGACTGTGAAGACAGAAAGGACAGTGGCCTGATTTTCCAGGGGTGCTTACTATAAACAACTCCAACCACTAGGGCTGTGCAAAGCTTAGGTCCCTGATTCGATTCAGTGGAGATTCAGCCCGAATCCCCAAATCTGAATCAACTCAGAAGACCCTTTAATCTCTCTGAATCAATTCGGAACCCTCCGAATCGATTCGGAGAAATTTGGGTAGTTTTGGCAATTTGGACATAGATACAGCTTTAAATGTTTTTTCTACGTACCTTTAGATAGCAGAGGCTCTGAATGCTACAGTGCTGGGGCATATGCAGTGTCCCACAGAAGCACGGGGGACTCCTCAGTGTGCTTGGCAGTAGACCCGGAAGTGAACCAGAAGAACTTCCGGTCCGCTTCCTGATCCACTGGGGAGCTCGCGGGGAGGGGCATGTGCTCCCTGGCTCAGTGACTGGTGCCTCCTGGGTCTGGGAGGGCACCCAGGGACCCCCTGTGGCCAATCACCAAGCCGGGGGACACAGGGGGCCCAGTGCGCTCCCTGGCAGACCCAAAAGTGGACCGGAAGTGGATTGGGTTCACTGCCGAGCATGTTGGAGACCCCCCCATGCTGCTGTGGGATGCTCCATCCACCCCAGCACCACAGCAATCGTGAGCCACGCTGCTACCTCATGGTACCTAGAAAAAAACATTTAAAGCTGTGCCTGTGTCTGAATCACTGATTCACCGAATCAGCATTGAATCTTCAGATTCGAATTTGGCCGAATCGAACCAGGGACAGTGATCAAAATCAATGGATTGAATCACTGTCCCCAATTTGGGCTGAATCTGAATCCAAATCGAATAGGGCCCATTTCACACAGCCCTACCAATTACATACAATTTAAGCCAGTTTCTGTGTCCCAAACAGGCAGAGATAGAAGGAAGAAAGGAGTAAGATGACCAGAGCATCCTAAGAGCAGTGAATATCTGTCTCTATTCCACATTGGAATGCATTTCTGCTACTAGTTGTACACTGCCACACACCTATCAGTGTCTTATGGATCTGCACAGCCCCATTCATTTGTGTAGCATTACTGCTCCAATTTTGCTTCCAGGGATACTTCCTCAGACACACAGGTACATTATGAATTGTTCCTAAGTACAGAGAGTTCAATATACATTTGTGTATCACCTAGTGCTTTATAAAACAGCACTGAATAAAACAGTGAAAAGACTAGATACCAAGGTAATGATCACCTTAGGAGCAAATATAAAAATATAGACTTGCGGGGTGGAGGGGGAAGATGACAATAGAACTTGAAGCATCCAAACATAGAAAGAAAACTCTTTGCTTTGTTATGCATAAAAAAAATCCTACTGTTTGAGACAGAAATCTCCGTTGGATATAAATGGATCCTGCATTCTTTCTTTATTTTTCTTTATATGCATCATAAATATGAACACAAGAATTATACTAAAAACTGTTTTAAAGGAATACTCAGTAGGAGTGTACAGCTACATTTTAATTTATGATGGGTCCATTTTTGTCATTATGAGTCTGGACAACACAATGTTTCTGTTACCACAAAACCTAGGGCCAAGTCCTTAGGTGGTAAAAGTTCTCACTGATCTATGGAATTCGGTTTACACCAACCAAAGAGTTTCATATTACTTCCTTGCCTCCTTAACAGAATGGAGCACAGAAGTGCAAATTGAGGACCTTGCTCTATGTTGTCTCCAACTTATTTGTCACATTATATGTATTAGTATTATTCAACTATCCCTTGATATGAGGATATCATCTGGCAGGGGAGGGGTGGAGATTACCAGCATGTTTAAAGGTGACTGAGGAGTCCAAACTGTGCTCTGCAATTTTTTCCACAGATGTTCCCCCCCAGCACCACTTGTCACAAGTATTGGCTAGGATGTTGTGCACTTTCCTTTCATCTCTGCCATTTCTCACCTTCCTGAGCAAGACAGTTCTCTTCAAGTAGGCTATATCTTGGTGTGTAGTGCACCTCCACTGAGACCTGTTACCAGCCAGCACTTCCCAATTTGTAGGGTTGATGGCACCCTTCTTAAGGTATGTTTTCAGGGTATCCTTGTAGCACTTTCTCTGTCCTCTGCATGTCTTCTTCCCATGACTAAGTTAAGAGAAGAGGACTTGCTTCAGGAGATGTGTGCAGATGGCTGACACTCAGTGGATAGCCTAGCGGAGTTTGTTTCATGATCTTTGCCTCAATGCTGGTTATGTTAGCTGTGGAGAGGATGCTGGCATTGGTGCAATGGACTTCCTATCTAATGCAAAGGATCTTCCTGAGGCAATGCTGATGGAACCATTCCAGGCACTTAAGATGACCTCAATATGTCATCCATAGAACAGCATGGGGATAACCACTGAACTGTAGACCAGGATCTTAGTTTCCATCTGAAGATCTCGGTCAGCAAAGACATGGCGAAGCAGCTTTCTGAAGGATATGCTGGCACAATGAATCCTATGTTTGATTTCTACATTAAGACTGGCTGACTGGGAGACGTGATTGCCAAGGTATGGGAAATGCTCAATGTTTTTCAGGGATTCTCCAACAATGGTAATTTTTGTGGAGAGGGGGCAGCTTGTTCTGGGACAGGCTGATGGAGCACCTTGGTCTTCCCAATGTTAAGGTAGAGTCCCAGGCTGTGATAAGCACCTGAGAAAAGGTCAAAGGTGGACTGCAGATCAGTCTCTACGCACAAGGATAACACAGTTGTCAGCATACTGAAGGTTGGTGATCCCAGTTTCAGTAACTTTAGCTTGCTGTGAAGGTGCCACAGGCTGAAAAGCTGTCCATCCACTCAAAAATCAACCCCAATTCTGGGAGGGAGGTGATCACAGCTTAGTATCAAAATCACAGCAAGATAGATGGAAAAATGGGTTGGGTTGATGATGCAGCTCCGCTTGACATCAGTTTATATGATAAATGGGTCTGTCTCTGATCCACTGCAAAGGACTATGGCAGTCACCCTGTCATGGAGTAGCCTGAAGATACTGATGAATTGCAGTGGACAACCAAACCTAGGCAGCACTTTCATAAAGCTTCACAACTGATCAAGTTGAAGGCCTTGGTTAGGTCAACGCATACCATAAACAGCTACTGGTGTTGCTCTCTATACTTCTTCTGGATCTGTCAAACAACAAAAACCATGTTGGTGGTACCCTAAGATGGTCTAAAGCCACACTGGGATTCTTCAAGGACACCTTTGGCAAGGGGGAGGAGGTGATTTAGAAGGATGCGACTCTTCCTGGCGACAGAGAGGAGGACAATGCTTCAGTAGTTCCCAAACACTGATTTGTCCCCTTTCTTGAAGATGGTCACAATGTTGGCATTCCTTAAGTCAGGTGGAACGTCCTCGTTAACACATATTTTGATGAGAAGTTGGTGAAATGTTTATGCTAGTGCTGTACCACCAGCTTTGAAGACCTCTGTGGAGATGATATCTGGGCCTGGTGCCTTGTTCTTCGTCTGAATGATGGCATGCCAGGCTTCCTTGAAGGATGGTGGATCAGCAAGAGATTCTATTACTAGGTGTTGAAGGATGGACTTGATACTGGCAGCTGAGACCTCTGATTCACGGTTGAGTAGAGTCTTGAAGCGCTCCTTCCAGTATTGTTTAATGGATATATTGTCCATGAGAAGGATGGAGCCATCCTGGGATCACAGGAAGGTTGGGCCATTGGAACCTGGTCCATGGATGGCTTTTATTGCTTTAAAGAAGCTTCTCATATCAGGTTGGTCAGCAAAACTCTAGATCTCCACGGCCTTCCCGTAGCCTTCTCTGAAATACAGCTTTGAGCTGGTGGTAAGCCCTTCATTTTTTCTGCTTGGAGAGTTCATTTTGCCAGCTGCAGAGCGCAGCTATCTTCTGATGGGTAAATGCTAGGATTTCCTCATTGCTCTCATCAAACTAATCTTGGTGACGGTAAGTGAAGTTTCCAACTGATTCATCGTGTGAATAATATTCTTAAACAACTCCCAATGTGCTGGGATCTCCTTGATGTCATTAGAACAACCCCGTGAATACACCTCTCTTCAGGTGACTTTCCATTCCAAAAAAAGGTGTAGCCACCTCCTTCTTTATCTGCCCAGCGGGTCTCACTTAGGGCAGCAATATCAATAAGTTCTCCAGCTACTATGGTGGTTTTTCTTTCAGGATGCTCACTATATGGGGAATCCATAACAGTGTGGACATTCTATGTAGTGAACTTCTTTATTGGTGAACCCTTGTAAAGTACTGATTTTTTTTTTGGGCTGATACCAATGACCAATTTATTAACATGCCATATCAACCAATACCAATTCGATTGCTGATATGGGGGGTGGGTAAGTTGGGGGGAAGGGGTGGGGTAGAGAGAAGGGATGTGGGGGGAACAAATAGAGGCCCCCTGCAGTGAGGAAGGGAGTTGGGGCTAGGGCAGGGACAGGCACTGCCCAGCTGGGGCAGAGTCCTGACCAGCTCTTCCAGGGGGGTGCAGGGGCTCCCACTGCTGCATGCACCCCCGGGGGAGGCACAGGGGGGCGTGTGTTCCCTGGATCTGTGTGTGGGGTGAGGGTGGGTTGCTGCTGTGCGTTGGGCTGGAGGCAATGCTGGGCTGTTCCTGATGGGGTGGTTGGGCCGGGACTGTGCTAAGGGCGGGTGGCAGAAGCACTGGGAATGGAGGCTGTGACAAATTTGGGGGTGGCTGTAGCACAGACCTGGTCCATCCCCCCACCCCACACCAGAAAGAGCCCAGCCCCAGCTTGCAGTGGCAGCCCACTCCAGTCCCACACAGATCTGGGGGGCACAGACCCCAGCATGCCTCCCCTGGGTGCACACACAATAGTATGAGCCCCCACCCCTGTACCTGCTGGACAAGCTACTTGCAGGTCCATCCCATGCACTGCCGTGCCTTGTCTGGACAGCACCTGTCCCTGGCCCAGCCCTGCTCCCTCCCTGACTGCAGGAGCTTTGATCTGCGTCCCACCATACCCTTTCCCTCCTCCCTGCTCCTTCCCCCGAACAGACTTACCAGCTGGATTATGCTCTCCCAAGCTGCCAGGCTGCATTCCTGACCACATGCATCCTGTGGCTGCTTGCATGCATACAGTATTTATTAGCAACATTATCAGTCATATCAGCTGAAAAAAGCCAATTGTGAATAATGTCAATTTTCCTTTTATCAGTGCCGATACAATATGGACTGACGTATTGGTGTACCTTTAGTACTTTATTTTGTTGGTTTTGACTGCAAGTACAGTGATCCCACTGGATGTGGCAATCCAGCCAGGGAGGTTTGAGACAGTTTATGTTTAGGGCACCCATTCTAGTTCCTTCCCCATTCAGGATGAACAGAGGAGATCCTAAAGGGGTCTGCTTCGTCATGGCCGCAGCTGCTGAATTGTACTTGTGTATTGGTAAGTGCAAAATGACCATCACATGACTGCCACCTATGTGCAGATTTGTGACTAGGGACTCCTGGAATTCACTTTTCCTATCCCCACCACTACTCGTCTGTCATTGCAGGACTTAGTTTGTGGGAGATGTTAACATCCCTAGCAGAGGCCTGCACATGACATCTTTTAATATGGGGAAGCTGGTGTGCTTGGACCGGCTTTTTTCCTTGGACCATAACCTTGTTGTGGTGGAGAGGCTTGTGTGTTGCAATGACTCTCAGAGCTATGTAACCTGGAGTCTTGTACTCCTGGTAGGGTCTCTCATGGTGAGCAGATCTGAAGTTAGGTCCCAGACTAAGCATGGTCCAAACCCTTAATGACCCCAATGGTAGAACAGGCATACTTGAGGACCTGTTGGTTCTCTGTGGATGTGAAGGCAGATCAGGGCTGCAGTGGGATGGAGGTCTCCAGTTGTCTTGGACATCCTTGCCAGTGCATTCAGGGCTCTGTCCTGTCAAGCTTATGTGGTTGTTGCTTGCACACTGGCTTCCCCACTTTAAAAAAAAATTATATATGAGCATTCCATGACAAATTGTAACATGCCAGGTGTTTAAACCAGTTTATCCCTAGATAATGGTGGATTAACAATTTATCTGTGGTGTGTGCAAGATTCTTGGGGTAGATGTGATATGTTTTATTAGAACCTTGCCTACCCATGTCCTTAGCTCAACACTGTTACAACCAAAAATGCTCTGCGGTGTGAAACATATGGCCAGTTAGCGTGTTATGATGTATCATGAGATATTTGCATATAACACAACAAAAGTAATGGCTGCCAGGAACTTATATGTACAGAAATGGATAATCTAGATTTTGCATATATTGATTGTGGTTTTAATCGGAGATAATTCTCCCAGCTTATTCTCCTGTTAGAAAAATTTATCCTGAGATGCCCGAACCGATTTTTTGAATGCTGAGCCTCTGAAGAGCAGAGCTTGAAGTACTGACACTGCATAGTGAGGGGGAACCCATACATACATATCAGTGTGCTCTGCAGGTTACCTCAGTCTGGCCATAAAGAGGTGACAGTAGTGCACGGGGCAGCCCTGGATGGTCATCAGCCTCAGAGTTGGACTGAGTCTCCCTACAGTACAATGTAGAAATTGTGAAGGGAGCGCATTTTGTTCCATGCTTGGCTGAAGGAGCAGAGTTCAGTAAGCAATGCATTGTCTCCCAAGTGGAGGGGGCCAAGGGAGTGGAGGAAAACATCTTTGGATGCTGAAGGACTATGCTGTGGATTCTCTCAGAAGAAAAAGTGTACAGAAGTTTGCTCTCCCAGAAGAAAACTCGCCTGGGAGTTATTGAACCTTGGTTGTTCCTAGGTTATTTTTCTGCTGAAGCTGCCATTTTTGGTTTGGAAGAAAAATCCTGATCATTTGTATACTTGGGCTAGGGACAGAAATTACACATAAACCAGTGTAAGTGATAAACCAGTTCAAATCTGTAACGCAGCAGAAGTTTACTGCACATAAACTGCTTTCAGAATGGCCAAAACCAGTTTAAGGTAAACATGTATGTATGTATGTATGTATGTATGTATGTAGTATCAGACTAACTGATTTAGGTTAAATCATTTTATTGAGCTTCTGTTCCAGATCCCCTCCAGCTTCAAACTAACTCAGCCCCCCAGAATCCCAGGATCATTTGCACCTCCCTGAAAACTCCCCTTTGCAGGGTAGGTGGGCTGGCTTTTGCCTAAGCTATCTGCTCCAGGCAAGCAGGGAGACATGCTCCAGCACCCCATGGCTTCGGGCCTGAGCCACTGAAGGCATGTGGCTGCATTTCCGGAATCAAATGTGAACGTCTGTTCGCTTGCTTATTGGTTCAATCTACACAGCTTAGACTAACCTGCAAAGATTGTGTTGATTCAGCCTTGGTCTTTTTGGCTGTCTGTACTTAACCTTGTGGTATTGAGATGTCTGTACTGAATGGCTATACATGGCCCCAATAATTTCCCATCAACTTACTGAAAGATTCATCAAAGACACAGTGAAACACACATTATTTTGTCCTCATTTTATTTGAGCCATAATGTAACCCAGCAATAGTAACACATTAGAAAAAGTATTCAGCCTTTTAAATATCCAAGCTTATTAAAATGAAAGGTAGAACTATTTGTTTAACAAAAATGCCCCAAAGCAAAGCTTAACACATGAAAACCGAGGTGTATTCTTTGTGTTTCATTACCTTTTATTTGGAAATGGATCTGGTTTTTAGAAACTTACACATTTCCAGAAAAAAACTCCTTTGTATTCTTATACTGTGATTATTTTCTCATGGCAGTGAGAAATCCGCATTGCTATGAATCCACTTTGTTAAAATCTGCTGGATGGGTGAGAATCCTGGAAATATTCCTCTGAAGTGCACATGCCACTGGTTAACATCTCTCGGGCAGCTTGACTAAGAACTCCAGGTTTGGATACAATGTTATGGAAAAAAGTTCACAGTAAGTACTCTTTAATCATGTATTTCTTATTTCCTTTAAACATCTGCTGATACTTTTTTGTATGCTTTGAAAAAAAATACTTTGTAGAAGTCATTCCCTTCAGAAACTATATTTTCTTCCTGACATTTAGTATTGTTGGCTTTTTCTTAAGAGTTTATTTGATCTTTCTACTGCTCATTTGAACACTTTTTACTCCGGTTGTCATCAAATTATGTCATGAACTGAATTAAGACTCAAGTTGGAAGACAAAAAGGAGGGTGATAAATTCTATAATAAAGATTCCACTATCATACATATGTAATTGGCAATAAAGAATGAAGAAAGCCAGATAATTCCATATATTATATGATATGTGAGCAAAATTTTCTTCTGAAAGTGTTTTCCATTAAACTAATAGTCAACCCATGCCTAAAGAGGTACTGTCAACCCCCTAGAGGTGTCTTTTGTTACCTGCATCAAAAAGTCTCAATGAGTAATATGAGAACAGTTTATTGCTACCTATTTAAATCTGCCTGTCTGAACATTTATAATGTAAATAGCACTTTCTGGTTTAAATAAATGGACTGGAAAATTTGTGGGGGTGGGGATTAGTCTGATCTCTTTGTTTGGGTTGACAATTCAACTATAATAATTTTCAGGATAGGTGAGAATTGTGACTATGAAATAACTATGTTTTAAAATGGAATGAAGGGCAGATAGTCTTAACTTTTTGTCTTGTTGAATAAGAAGCTATGTTTTCTTATCATTACCATTAGCAGTACAAAAGTGCTTATGAAAGTTTGGTGCAGAATTGGCATGAGATTTAATTAAATCCAAACATAATCTTGAACTGTTTTCTATCTGTTCAAAAACATGTAAGATGCGTTGCTACACTTTGCAGCAGTTTCTCATGACATGCCTTAAATGACTTACACTGACACAAACTGAGTTAGCACGCTATTAAGTATCATAAATCATTGGTATTCGGGAACTTCCAGAGAGAAAAAAGCATTTAATGGAGCTTGAATGAGTTTCAAGTTCTTGAAACATGTTTAGTTCTACCCATTGAACATGAAGAAAGGATTAAGGAAGAGAGTGCGTTTTTGTTTTTGTTTTTTGTATTTAAGTAGAAAATTGTATTAACAATCTGTGTATTTTAAACGCATTATATTAGGACTTACCTATACAATAGGTATTAACAGGATTGTAATGCCAGGATATAAGAGCATATGATCAAAAGGGTCCCTTCTGGCTTTAAGTGGCACGTAAAACGGGTTAAGCGATCAGAAACTGGTTTAAACCTGTAACACAGGAGTTGTCAACTGGGGGCACATGTACCCCCAGGGTTACTTGGGAAGACCCTAGGGGATACACGCGGGTGGGCAGGGATGGAGTGCTGCCACCCACCATCCTGCGCTGCTGCCTTCCAGGAATAGGGTCGAGGTGGGGAGGGAGGCAAGAACAGAGGACGAGTGGCCAGATGTGGGTATGGGAAAGGTCACACACAGCGGTGGCCACCACCACCCTGTGCTGCCGCTGCTCCGCTTCTAGTCATGCGCCAACCCCTCCCCCCACCTGCCCTTGCATCCAGCCACTGGGGGTTTACCAATTTTAAAAGGTTGAAAACCCCTGCTGTAACAGAAGCTCAGTGCACATAAACCAGTTTCAAAATGGCCAAAACTGGTTTAAGATAAATGTGGTTGAATGTAGTATCAGACTTAACTGAAACTTCTGCCCCAGACACCTTCCTGGTTCAAGTTAAATCAGAGTCCTCCAGCATCCCAGCATGATTTCCAGCCCTGGGCTGGGCTGTGCTGTCTGCTCTTCTGCTCTCTTGCTGGAGCAAGGTTGGGGACATGGCCAAACACTGGCCTGGCATGGCCCTCCGAAATGAAGGGGGTTTATTCCCCACTCCGTCCCTCCCCTCTTCCAGTGGGGAACCACAGCCAGAGTCTGCCTGCCTGGGGTGGAGCAGCCCCTGTTGGGCATTCCCCCCTGCCCTCAACTCTTGCTCCTCTGGCAGTGGAAGGCATGGCCGAACACTGGCCCAGGGCAGCTGCCTGAGGCAAAGGGTTGAGGGAGGGAAGAATTAATTCCCCCCCCTCCCCTTCACTTGGCAGACCCCAGCTGGGGTCTGCCTGGCCAGGATGTAGCAGCCCCTGTCAGAGTCCCCACCCCCCCTTGCCACTCCAGTAGCAGGGGTAAGGGCATGCTAGACACCAGCTGGCATGAACCCCTAAGGTGAAGGAGGCAGGGAGGGGGTTTATTCCCCCCTCCACCAGGGAACCAGAGCCAAACTCTGCTGACCCTGGCTGGGGCTTCCTGGAGGAGAGGGAGGGAGCGGGGAATAAGCCCGCCTCACTGACCCACTCCTGCAGGCAGTGCAACCCCCCCACCAGGAAGAGGCTTGTGCTCCAGGACACCATGACAGGGGCTGCTGCCCCCATCAGGGTCCCCCCCCGCCATTTGCTGCTCCAGCAGCACAGATGGGGACATAGCCAGATGTCAGCCGGCATGGCACTAACATCCACCTGCCAAGCTGGTCTGCGAGCATTGCTGAGCATGGGCACAGAGAGATTAGGTATCACCACAGGGGCAGGACCCTTCCCAGGTGGCTGTGGCTTGGGCTGGGGCCATGGGAGCTATGTGCCTGGCTTGCTCCTACCTCCCCACGGCCAGGCTGACATGGAGCTGCCACAGCAGGGCAGGGCTCTCTGCTTCCTCCCCCACTGTGGGGTGAGGAGGAGATGTTGCGGGGGTGGGGGCTTGACCCTTTGGTGTCAGCCAGGGACTGGGGTCTGGCCATGTCCCCTGCCCCCCACAAAAGCCTGGCAAGGGCTGCTTCCCCCTTCCCCTCCCGGCTTACCCTGGCTGGCTAGGGTAAGGGTTTAAACTCTTCCCCAGTCGTTGTCAGGCCTGCCAGGGCCTGGCCACGCCTGCCCCTCAGCTCGGCTTCCCTCCAGCCTTCTGGCCACTGCAGAAAGGAAGGAAGGGATCACTCTAGCACCCCCCGGCTTCTGGCCTGAGTCACTTCGGCGTGTGGCTCCCTTTCTGGAATCAAAAATTAATTTCTATTCACTTGCTTGCTGGTTTAATCTACGTAGATTAGACTAACCTGTAAAGGCTGAATCAATTCAGGCTCAGACTTTTTGCATATCTGTATTTAGCCTAAAAATTCATGACTCGTTGCTGCACAAATAGTGATGTGTATGTGCATATCTATATAATATGATACAAGTATATAGCTATGATTGTCATACCTGAAATGTGAAAGAGCTATGTTATTTTTTAAATCTAGTGTGTGATATCCGCTCTGTGCATAAATGTAGACAGGGTTAAAGTTTAGCTGTGTTGGTCTAAAGACATAGGCAGACAATGTTCTTTGAGTAAATCCAATATCTTTTATTAGACCAACTAAAATGTCTGCAGTTGGTCTGTGTTTTTCTTGGATGGAACAGAACATGCAGGAAGAGCACAAACCAACTGCAAATGCTTCCTCAGCCTGATGAAGGGTGTTTGTACCCAAAAGCTTGCAAAGAAGAATTTTTCCAACTAAATTTAGATAAAGCATTTGATATTTGCTGAAGAAACTTCTTGCCTCCCAACAAGTTTTAAGGAAATCCTGTCGTCTTTAATGTATTCACACCTAGTCACGAATAGAAATGGGTAAAATGTGTTTGATTTGCCCCAGACGGACATGTTATGTCAGTGAAAGCCAGCACATGAACTGACAGCAAGTCTCTCAGCTGAAAGCAAGTCAATACTGTTTTACAACTTGGTCCCATGCTGGCATTTTATTTCAGATTGTTGTATATCAATGTGACATGCTTAAATTAAATGAGATTGCAGTTGCCTCTGAAAGTTTTAAAGAGTATACAAATAGTTTCAATTGGGAATTCTGCCATCAGTCCACGGTACCTTTTTTCAACAAAAATAAAGCGCTGGACAGGAGCTATTACAACTTGTATAACAACTGACAGGCTGGCAAATAGTGCCATATAGCAACAGTTCAAATGGCAAACGACTCCAGCAGAACAAAATCATTTCTAACAAATGTATTGTAAATACATGGCTCTACATATTCAGGCACAGATAGATCTAGCTATCTCAGCATTAAGCATAATATTACAATATAGTGGTCCCAGGTAAATTGTATACGCTTGGAAAGGTTCTGAGAAACTGTTGCAAATGTCCTGTGCTTCTTCTTTTCCTGGTTAATCAGAATCTTCTTGGGACCTACATGTACATGGGTCTTCCTTCTATTTATTGTATCAATTGGTGGGCAAGTTTGTAAGAATATTTCAAAGCATACTGTAAGTGGTCTGAATTCCCTTAAATAGAAACAGGCTTACTGAAGGCCAAGTCCACTGGCTCTTAATCAGTATCAACTGATTAAGAAAAAACATGGCACCAGGATGCAGAGTTCATGCAGAACTAAGCCACAACGTCTTACTTCAGCTTGTGATCATGGAAGGAAACAAATAGGGAAGAGCAAGTAGACTTCAAAGCATACTTGTGTCCCCTCCAATGCTGCCTAATGCCTATCTGCTTTCCTAACAATGGTTGTGTGACTTACGGTCACTGGTACACCTATGGTCCTGTCAATCTCTTCATGGTCTCTGAAAGTCATGGAGTAATTTGTTGCTCAGGGTATAATTGTAAGTCCCATTTAGCTAGGGACCTAGGAACATGCTAACAGCTTGTCTGACTACCAGTCTCTTTGGCCATGCTCCTCTCTGTCAAGTGAAGCCACTTCCCATAGTGGCTGCAGAATGAGAGAGAAATGTGCTGTCTTAGCCATCTTTCCCCTCCTTGACTATCCACAGGGATAATAAGGCACTTCCGATCCTTTCCATTCCAAGGTAACTGAAGGACTCGGATGCTTTCACCGACAAAAAGTTGGAAGGAGTTCAAAAGGACTTCCGCTGATTTCAACTGTACAAGTATTTTCATAACAAAACAGGGAATGCTTATGTCTATGTTTCAGAATAGAATTGTTATACGCAGTATAGCAAACTCTTTTTATTCTTCTGTTTGAATGAAACTAAATCCAACACGGGAAACGGGCTGGGCAGAGTCTGCCGAGTCCTCCACTATGTAAAATTATATGTATAAAAGTTTCAAAGCAGTCCTCTCAGTTTCTGGTAGGAAAGATGGCACTGAAGTACAAGTACAAGTGGAGTCAGTGACTATGTGATTTCAGGACCATCATACTAATATAATGGTTGTGCAGGAGAACTGCAGTGTATACTTCACCAAAGCTTCATATTGGCTCAGGTAGCAGTTGTGGATTTCAACTCCAGACACCTGTATCCATTAGCTCAAAGTCTGATTGCCCGGGCTTTGTCCAACATTAATTTTACTCGTAAGTAGTATACTATGTATCAAGGAGATAGACGAGATACCTTAATTTTTCATGTTTTTCTCCTTAACATTTTGAAATGTGTATTTGTGAACCTGTACGTTACACACAAAAGCTGTAAGGAATGGAAACTCTGATACACACTTGCCCTGTGCTGGAGTACTTGAATCAATACCAGTAGTTCCGTAAAGTGACCTTTACTTCATGTTGGTAGTGATGGCAACCACCATCCTACAACAGGTATGGGTTTGTTAACTTTCCAAACTAGACCCAATCTTTTTGCTTTTCTTTATTTTAAGTCATCTACTTTAATACAGGCAGAACACACTCCCTTCTCCTCTGCTTTAGGTGTTCTGGTTGAAAAAGCTTTTTTTCATTTCTGTATTCCAGACTCCCAATTTGTTGATAGTCTCTGCCAAATCATTTAACTGGTCCCTGCCTCAGTTTCCCCATCACTAAAATTACGGCACACATTGCCTCCTTTGTAAAGCCCCTTGCAGTCTATGGAGGAAAGCTAGGTACAGAACAGAAGTTTAAAAGAACTGAGTCTTCATTGCTGTAACATCTTCCACTATTGCAAAAAAACCCACCATAAATTACTCGGAGGGTTAGAAAGGGTGTCTTTAGACGTGTCAGCTGTGGTGGGTAAAAAGACTTCAGTGGGACTCCAAAGTTGTTCAGTCACGTTCAAGATTCAAGTCGACCCCCAGACGGCTCGGACTAGCGAGTGGGTGACCCGCCTTGCTAAGCTAACACGATCCTTTCAGCCACCTCACAGACCTCATGCAGGTGCTCCTGAAGTCGCCCAGGTCCGGCCTGGTCTCGGGGCAGGGCGGAGGCGGGCCCCTGCCTGGACGACCCAGCTCTCTGCTCTGAAGCCCCCATTCGCCCCGGCCCCTCAGAGAGGCGCTGTTCAGTGAGTGGGCTAGAAACACCAGGGTCCCCCGCGCCCCGCGGCACTTCTGGGGCCGCTGCCTCCCGCTGGGAGCTGGCACGCCCGAGCAGCCTGCCCCTCCCGGGCGCCCCCTTCCCGCGCGGGGACTGGGGCCGCTCGCGGGCTCGGTGCGGCGCGGCGCGTCTCGCCCGGCTCTTACCTTCCTGCCG
>NW_005842631.1:341149-361186 GCF_000455745.1 Alligator sinensis | reverse complement strand
GCTGCCGGAGGAGCTCGAGGGAGCCCTTCTTGATCGGGAACTTGGCCAGCTCCAGCGTGCCCTGCAAAGCGACACGCGGCGGGGTCAGGGCATGCGGCACCGGCGCGGGAAGAGCCCCCCTCCCGCCCCCGCGAAGGCATCCTGCAAGCCCCGGGCGCCGGGCGCGGTGGGGCCCTCGAGGGCAGCTCAGGCCGGGGCACACTTGGCCCCTTGTTCAGCCGAGGGCCGAGTCAGCGCGCTCCTGACATAAGCAGCCTCCCAAGGGAAAGAAAAGGCCGGGCTGCAGGAAACAGGGGCAGGAAAGAGCCCGTCCCCTCTCATTTCCTGACAGGCATCACAGGCTGTTATGTGGAAGCCCCCTTATTGTTCAGAGCTGGGAAGAGCAGCATAAATAACCCCTGTGGTTGAAACAAATAGCATCCCAGTCTCAAGGGTTGGAGCACTTCCAACCTTGCCTGGCCTGGAAAAATTTACTGTAAATGCACCCACTTTGAAGTGATGTAAGAGCAGTGTTTTCATTGCAGTGAACCTGCTGCAAATGGAGACCCCCCTCCACTGCCCTGTACTTTAGAGTCAGGGCTTGGACTCAACATGTCTACCTGCCACAGCTATCGACAAACTGGAAATGCAGCAGACCTTTCACAGTTGGAGCTGTACTAGCCTAAATAATGGGCTGCACACAGCTAGCTAGAATTGTCTGGCCACCAGGGCTGGGGCATGTGCAACCCTCTAGACCCCAAAGCTATTGGCGCTCCCCTGTCCAGCAGAGGGAATTCCATTGATGAACAGAGTGCCTCCCCTGCCAGACGGCAGGAACTGTCTGCCACCACAAATGTAGATTGGGAACCAGAAGGACCAACTTTCTACGTGTCCTAACTAGTCAGTAGCTGGAATTTATGCTTGTCTTGAACACGAAGGACAAAAGTAGTTTTGCACGACTTGAGGAAAATGCTCAACAACCTGATAGTCTCAAGAGTTTAATGAGTAAAGACACAAGAGACAACAACCAGGCACGCTCGAGTCCTTCTTGCACAAACTAGGCTGAAAAACTCCAGTAGCAGTAAATTGCTCTGGACCTGACTCAGCATCTTTCCCTGGTAGAAAATACTGGTGGGACTTTGATGCCAGTCTAGGGCACACATTTAAATAGGCTCTTCACTGGTAAATTCTTTGTCTGCTGTATGTCCCTATGTAGCATTCAGTGGCTAGTAGGCACATTCAGAAAGGTGAGATGCCCTTTTGTATTCTAGTAGTTTTGTGCGAATGGAGGAAGGTTGTGGAAGGCAGCTTATTAAGTGTCACAGCTGTTGATGGTGACCTTATCAGGCTGGTTAAAGAGATAATTGATCCAAGGCTGCTCCTCCTGTTACTATAGCATCATACCTGCACCAATAACGTGTGTTAAATCTTTATTCCAGAGAACTTTTTATGTTTCTGCTGTGGGTACAGTTAGAGATGCCAGTCACAGACCACCATGAATGTTCAGTTTCCCAGTTAGTTTGCTGGTAACTTTGGCCAGGAGCATATTAAAGGTAATTAAGGGAAGGTAATTGAAAAATATGTACATGTTGCTGGGGTTTTTTTGCCATACCGAATGGAAGAAAGGGAAAATAGTGATTATTTATATTTCACCTATTTCATTCTCTTACATTAAATCCTTCCTTGTTGCTTGAATATTTTACAGTTCTGTTAGTTATACTTTGCTTTCTCCTTCAAACATGTAAAGGGTAACCAAATATATTTCAAACTGAGATCAGTTACTTACAAACCCTGATTAAAGAGTCTATCTGAAATGGATATGAGTTACTAAACAGTATCTTTGTGAACTGGTAAAAGATTGTAACTTACAAGAAAATGAATGATCAAGGTAGATGCATTTTACTGAAATCACTGTGCTATCAATCAATAAGATGACAGTTACATGTGTTCATTTTAACAAGATAAAAAGGACTTGGCCTATGTTTTAAGGAATGAAGTTAAGAGCAAGTGACAAGAACTGAGTTTGAGTTCTTCCCTGCCATGCATTTGCATTTTCACAGGCCTGAATTTTGCCTTAATATTGACTTAAGCTTCTGTTCAGCCCTGGAGAGTAGACAAACACCAGCAGTCTCCCCATGCCTGAAGAATGGTGCTTGTGCCCAAAAGCTTGTGAAGAACAGTTTTTTCAACTATTCAGTTAGTCTAATAAAAGATATCACTTTTTCCCAAATATCCTTGTCTGACAAGCTAGAGCAGGTTAATCTAAAACAGCAGTATCTCTGTCATGGGAGCTGGAAAGAAGTATTATTGCTTTTATATTTTTTCTGTATGTCTTTGTGTCCCTATAGAACAGCAAACTAGACTTCTGCAAGACACTGAGTATTGCAGTTGAAGTTCAGCATGTTCTAGTTCTGGCCTATTTATTGGAAAATATCCAAAGTGGGCAAGGTCATTAATTAATCTTGGGAAACATCGTCTCCTGCTAGAGGCGGTGGGACTAGTTTGAGTAGTAGGTTTGTTACTGGTAATGGACTAGGAAAAGGATGTGATGTGTGTGGGCAGACAGAGGCCAAACATAAGACCTGATCCCACAGTCATTGGTCGCAATCAATGGCAAGCACACAACCTTCTGTGGGAAGAGGATCTAGCCTTGAAAGAGGTTTTATAACAATGATGTTTGGAAGGTTATCTTTATACATTAGTTATTGATATTTAGTATGTCTTACATGCAGTGGGATTATTGTGTCATTGTTTCCCTTCGTAATACGGTACAGGCTTTTTAGACTTAGCAACAAACAAGGTTTTTTGCATTAAGTTTTGGGCAAGGAAGTAAAACTTTCTCATAAAATGTGATAACTTTAGAATCCAGAAAAGGATGTTTTTATCAGTTTCTGAAGTGTGATTCTAGCCAAAATTAACATTAGTACAGTGATGCTCACTGAATGAATCAAGGACTCCAGGTACTTGGTCAATTAGGGCCCAATTCAAATTCCAAGGAAGTCAGCAGAAAGACTCCAATTATCTTTCATAAGCTGTGGATAAGAGCGATAATTTTTTGTTGCCTGTTGACCCTTGTCTTGGATCTACTCCCATACCTCTTCTATGCAGGTTCCTGCCTCTTTTTAAACATGTAGCTAACTGTTAATCTTGAACAACCTACAGTGGTCTGAGTGAAAAAGAAAGTATTCTCAGTAAGGGTATGAGCAGGTTTTTTTTCCTCCCCTTCATAAAATAAATTGTGGCCTAATTCACCACTGTGTCACTGCAGTTTTATACAGATCTGATTCCACTGAGAGCAAGAAAGTTGCACTAGCATAAAACTGGACTATTGCAGTGGTACTCAGCTTCTGCATTTTCATGATTATAGTATTATAATATCAGTATCACGGTATAGACCCTTATATACACACTGTTAATATGTCAGTGCAGTACATAAAGAAAAGGGAAATGGGGGTGAGGAAGCTAGGAGGGCAAAAATACTTAAACACATAAAAAACTATCTGTAAGTTTCTGCCCTTACTCATTCCTTGGCGAAATCATTCAGTGCACAAAGAAAAGGTAAATAAGAAGAGGTTAAGACAGGGGTTTGAAAGATGTGGCCTGCAGAGCTTTATCATCTGGCCTCTGATGCTGCCCTTGGGTCTCGGAGTAACCCACAGGCAGCATGTGAAATGTGCCAGATGACACCCCCTCCACCTCATGTGCCAAAGGGGTGGAACAGCCACCATGTGCAGCACAACCTTGAAGCAGCCACACCTCATGCAGCGGTCAGTCCGGGGCTGTGATGCACATGACAGCTGCTCCACAGCTCTGAGACATGAGCATGTATGGCACCCACTCCAGATTTGGAGTGCAGTCTAGTCCAGCCCCCAGTGCCAGTCATCTGACCCCTGGGGCTGGTTGAGTTTAACACCCCTGGGATAAGAGGTAGATAGGAATTAGTTTATTTAAAGGTAGGTAGGCCAAATTCTGTGTTTGATAATGCTTGTGTAAATCTGGAATCTCTCTTATGCATTCAGTAGATTAGATTTGTATTTACACTGAGGTAACTGAGAAGAGCATGCCTCCTTAAAGCTAAAATGAAGTTTAATTGAAGCCTATGGCAGTGCCTTTTAATTGTTTTTTTTTCCTTTGGACCAGTGCTGGTATCTGACTATTGGACGTTGGTTAACCAATCCATAAAGTATCTTACAGATCCTTTCTCTGTAATGCAGAATAACAGCCACAAAGAGGAGGAGGACAACATTATTTTGCCATTTATTTCTTAGAGCTCTAAATACCATTTAACAAAAATACTTTTTTACACCTCATTATCTATGGTATATGGATTTATGGTAATTAGAGATGGTAAAGGCCCATTAGATCATGGAGTCCTCCTCCATTTCCATAAAGAGCAACAGCAGTCCCCTAGAGAGGAGATATCAGACATTAAACTGATGCTATGCTAGATCACAGAATCATAAAAATTACAGAAAGAAAAGATTTATTATGTCTTAGCTAAGAGGTTAAGAAAAAGTGATGCATTTTGAAAGCCCATAGAACATAAGCCTTTGAATGCAACAACCTCAGCCTGTTCCTACACTGAGCTTTTTTACTCCAACCCGCTATAATACAAGTAATGTGGGGTCTTTTATCGGGAGTCAGTGAAAGGGGCCTGTGTATTAGTGTTGAATAAATATGTTAATAGGTTAGTGAGTTAAGTGTGCTGTACAAATATTTTATTTCTGATTTTGCCTGCAGCCTTGCTGTCTGTCATGAATGGAAAAAAGAGCTAGTGCACAAATAGGGAGAATTTCAGACAGGGTAGGGGCTAATGAATGAGTTCTGGATAATCAATGCATGATGCTCAGAAAGTTGTTGTGACAGGCAACCGCTGTGTTCTCTCAGATTTGATATAGCTGTCAGTATTGTAGGGTGAGACATAGCATTTTAATGTAGATCTGTGAGACAGGTACTGTATGGCTTTGAGAAAAAAATCTGCTTCCTTATTACATAGTCAGGGAGCACATCCAAATGAGATTACTTATATGCTAATTCTTCCACTTTGTAAAATGCCAAAAGCCTGTACCCATACCTAGCACCCCTCAGATAAGTTGACCTTGTCTGTCCTCACAGAGGTCTATTCCATCTTCCTCAACACATTAACTCTGGAGGACAATTGCCACTCCCTTGTTTTGAACAAGGGCTGAAACCTGCTACCACCATACTCTGGAAACTTGAATTCATGTTTCTGTTACCTAAAGTGTTCTTAAAGAGAGTATTTTAACTCACCAGCTTTTGCAACTAGTTTAAACAGAAGTGAAATGTATTTGGGTTTGAGTAGTAACAAAAAACTGCAAACAAATGCTTAAATGCTTATCAGAATTTAAACATGATTAGTATCTAACCATTATGAAAAAGATTAATAAGTAGGCTCTTGCCTTGGGTCCCAATTCAACAGTCATAATTGCTCAGTAAAGCGCTTACATATATGCTTAAGTTAAGGTGTATCCTTACATACGATTGATTTCAATGGGTTGCTGCAGAGGAATGTTCTTAAGCATGTTCTTAAATGCTTCCTTTGACCCAAGCAACTAGCCAAAGTTTGGAATCCTATAGGTTTCCAAAGTTCCCTTTCTCTGCACACAACAGTAATCAAACAGGACACATTTCTTTGCTTATAACTTCTAGCCAGGACTTGAGCCAAAAAGAACTCCCCCGCAGCTTTTCTCCAGAGCCCCTGTGCCAGTGTTCCTGTGACTATATCTGGTGCTTTCTTCATACCTTTCATTGCTCTCTGTCTCTCTTTTCTGCTTCTCCTTCGTAGATCCACAAAACTCTCTTAGACAATACCTAATCACACTTTATCCACATAAACCATTGTTTTAGGCAGTGATGTTCCTATATTCTGAATGCAATCTGCTGTAGTTTCAGCTATCTGGTTCCCTAATAAAACTTGCCTATTTTAGCTGTCAGTTTTAGGAACAGTTACTTCAACTACAATACATTAAAAACTTCACTCTAGCTTCTAAGTAATATATGCTTAAATTTCAGTTAAAAGGCAGTGTGTTTGGGTAATCGGAAATTCACACACTTTCATTCTTTCAAAGTCACCACAGGGTGCCCAATAAGTCCAAAGCTCAGATGATGGGAATTGGTAGGAATCCAAGGAATCCTAGCACTCACTATAAACCTGCTCTAGGACCTCTGATGATAGTTTCTTAATTTAGTTTAATGGGCTTCGGATCAGGAATTATCATCATTGCTGGTCTGGGGACAGCTTCATCCTTCCTTCCAGTCTCCCCTCCCCCTCAGATTTAATAGATTTCATAGACGTTAGGGCTGGAAGGTACCTCGAAAATCATCAAGTCCATCCCCCTGCCCCAGGGGCAGGAAGTCAGCTAGGGTCAAAGGATCCAAGGAAGATAAGCATCCAAGCATTTCTTGAATGAATCCAGAGTAGGTGCCTGCACCACTTTTGGAGGGAGTCTATTCCAGGTCTTGGGGGGCTTGGGCAGTAAAGAGATTTTTTCTTATGTCCAGACTAAAATGGTTTTGTAGGAGTTTATGACCGTTGGTCCTTGTTTTTCCTTGGGGCGCTCTGGTGAACAGACGTTCTCCCAGATCCTGATGTACACCCCTTACGTACTTATAAGAAGTCACCAGGTCCCCCCTGAGCCTGCACTTTTCCAAGCTGAAGAGTCCCATGCCTCTCAGTCTCTCTTCATAAGGCCTATTCCTCTTGCCCTCTGATCATGCGTGTGGCTCTTCTCTGGACTCTCTCAAGCTTCTTGACATCCTTCTTGAACTGTGGATCCCAGAACTGGATGCAGTACTCCAGCTGCAGCCTCACCAAGGCTGAGTACAGCGGGTTAAGATGACATCCTGAGATTTACTTGAGAAGCATCTATAGATGCAAGCCAGGGTTTTGTTTGCTTTACCAGCAGTGACATCGCGTTGGTGGCTCATGTTCATCTTGTGGTCAATCATGACCCCCAAATCTCTTTCGGCAGTGGTGCTAGCAAGCATAGCACTGCTGAGTCTATAAGTATGCTGCGGATTTTTTTCCCCAAGGTGGAGTATCTTACATATATCGGTATTGAATGTCATCAGGTTTGTGTCCACCCACTTACTAAGTTTATTTAAGTCAGCCTGGATCACTAGCCTGTCCTCAAGTGTGGACGATATGCCCCACATATGCCCCAGGACTTCAGCCTGAATCAGAACCAAATATATGAACAGTAAAGAGTAACCACTTTCCCCCATATATTTTGCATCTCTGGCTATTGTGCTTATTTGTAACATTTGTAGGATGGGTCTCTGTTTGCCTTACTCTTGTGTAGATATACAAACACATATTGAGTTCAGCAAAACTTTGTGAGCAGTTTGTCTGAAAACCACTAGTACAAGATAGATGTACAGAAATCACATAGAGTGCTGCTGTTTAATTATGAAGCAATTAAAGCATCTAAGTTTTAGCTATCTGTTAAAATAGTAAATTCCCTTATACCAGAAATAAATTTAGCCATAGGAAATCAACCTGATTTTATAACTATTTCATGGATACATATTTTTAAATGAAGGTATTTTGGTAAAATTCTTGACTCCTTCAATTTTTTTACATTTACTTAAAAGATGTGTTTAATAAAGGTAGTTGAAATCATTACATTTATTGTCTTTGCCATCTTTAAAACAGGTTTCTGATCCTCTAACTCCCTTAATCCATTCCTGGTGGTTTAAATGATCATAAAACATCAATGGGGATTTGAAGTATATGATGAATATTTGCTAATAATGTGACATTAATATTAATTGTTTCCCAGCTGTGTAGGGGCTTAGCCTCTAAGAATGGGGATTGATAAATTAGAGGAAATAAAGAGAAAACAGGCATGGACTTCAGCCTGAATCAGAACCATTATTTTAAACTGCCTTTGTCAACTTAAATTTTTAATTTCACTGGCCATTTGTCAAGGTGAAGTTGTTTAAATGCTAGGGAGAGATGACTTGTCTTACTGCTTTTGTCAAATTCCTCATTTTTCCCCTTCCTTCCACTATTTTTATCTTTCAACTTGCTGTATTTCATCCATGAAGCTCTTGAGCACTTTCTTTTCCCTGACCAGAAAATTAACCTGGATGGTAATTTAATTAACAGAATCAATTTACTGGCTTGCTTAAATTACCACCAAGTCCCCTACGGATGAGGCAGACAAGACTCTAGAGTTGAATCTGTCATTTCTTTTAGCGCTAAGATTTACCAACTCCTTTAACTGCTGGTGGTAGTGGAGAGTGGGGAAAGCACCCTCTGCCAAACCACTGCTCTCTGTTTCATGTTGGGGGCAGCGTTAACCACCCTCTCTGTGCTCTGTCTATGCTAGTGCCCAACAAAACATTCTGTGGCAGGTATGGGACTGGGGCAGAATACATTTCCCTCTGGGAGACTGGGAAGCACTGTGACTCTCTGAGTAAGTACCAACTGCTTTGTGGACTGCTCCTGAAAAGTGGAAAAATTCATAGGACTATATGCTGAGATCTTGCATAGATCCTTGGGATCAGAATTTGCATGAAGAAAAGGACAGGTCTAGCCAATTGGGCCACATCCTCTCAACCTCACTCGTCAACATTGCTAGGAACACTAATAGAATATAAGACTTTCATAGCTTTTCCACAGCACCGCTATGTGATGAAGAGCTCCCATCCATTTAATATAGGTCCAGGAACAGCTGTGACAAAAAGGAAGTGCAGCTGCACTACAGCTGTGCTGCTAGAGTTGCCTGCTCTCAACAGTTCTATAAAAACCCAACTTGAATTTTTCATTGTATGTAAATGTATTTAACAGATTAGGAAAAAGTTTCATGTAAGCCTATGAATTTTGCAAATTTCTTCATTTAATTGCAATTATTTTGTGATTTGTTTCTGAGTTCAAAACAATGACTCTTATGAGTATTTGCTATCTGCATAGAAGACTAATCATGGTACTCTCTCTTTTCTCAGACTGGATAAATTAAGGTTTATAAACAGGAAAAATGCCTTTTACTGTTTGCAAATTATATTCAGACTTGTTAGATGAATACATTATATGAATAATTAAAAGAGGTTTTCAGAACTGTCATGAGAACATTTCTTATGCTTTTTGCCAAATTTTAGTTGTGTGACTATATTCAGGATGGTTTTTCTTTCTCCAAATAGTCTTGGATATAAACTCACTTATGTGAATATTCACAAATAAGTAAATAAAAATAGTCACAATACCAGCAAAATGAATTGTTTTATTTACAAGACTATTTGTGAATACTTTTGATCACACAAGGAATCATATGATCATGCGCACTGTACTATGAATTCCAAGCAAATCCTCTTTTGACATTAGAAAGAAGTATTTTTCCTGTGGTTGATAAACAATTACTGCTGCTCAGTACTTGATAATTAATCTATGCAACAATGCTTTCTTTTTTAAGTGAGGAACAGACCAATCAAATAGAGAAATTTCCCATCCAATCAGGAAAAAAAGATAAGAACAAAATCAAAGATTTGCTGCATGTTTGATAATGCCAGATTGTTGTAGAGCAGGCTAGCCAGCCTGAAAAAGCTGGCCACTTAGCTTTATGAACCCTAAGAATCATTAAGCTTAGGATTCCATGTGGAAAAGGGCTAGAAAGTCCATAAGTCTCAACAGTCTATGACCTGGACCTGAAACAGTGACAGAAAACAGAATGTTGATGAAGAGCGCCTTGCATTCAAAAGCTTGCCTAACTCTATCCTAACTATGCAATTGGTCCAATAAAATATGTCACGTAAAGATATCTCTGTTGCCTAGACAAATTTCTGTTGAGTCACTTGACTAGGTGGAAAACTAACAAGATTCACAATACTACATGCACGTGAAGCAATATAGTAGAGTAATACTAATATGGTTGTAATTAGCTTGTATAAGACAAACTCACATACTGGGTGGTATTTCTTCCTCTCCTAGTAAAATCAAATAAGGATGTTAATCAGGAGGAGGGAATTTTCTGTTAGGTTCCACTGTTGTTCTGTCAAAGGGAATGGGCTTTCCAACGTGGAATGGGCTCTCAGGTTCCATTCCCAAACCCCTCCGTATCCTAGACAAGAACAAGCGGCTAGTAGAACTCTCACAACAGTTCTTCCTTTCTCTCTTTCTGAAATACCGTGGCTCCAGTAAAAATGTACTGTTGTGAACAACTCTAGCTGCCCTTTACGCAAGTTTTAAGGAAAAGTTAAGACTGCCACAAGTCCAGTTTCCAGCCCCATAATGCATCCTAGAATGCCTAGTTCTCTCCCCACCCAACAGTTAGCATTTCTTCTCCAGTGTGGTTCACGACCATCCCTAGGGTCCAAAAAGGCCATAGGAGCAGAGGCATCTGACTCCTTTCTTGACGCAGGGAGGGAATGGGGTTCAGTTCCTGTTACATATTGACTGGTATTTTCCACTGGATCCCACATAGGGCTTTCCACTGAGCAGTACTGTTCCTTTTCCCTATTAATTGGACTCTGAATCAGAAGATCTAGATATATGTTCACACACTCCTGAGGTTTCTCTGAGTTTGTGTGGTTTGAAAAGCTGCAGCTTTTTTGCAGATACATAGAGCCTCCAGTATCTATAACATTTCTATGTCTAAAATACAACCAGCTCTTAAATGAAGCAGATCAAACAAGAGCATAAAATGAGCTAGAATTATTTTAGACTAATATGAAACTAAAAAAATGCTTTAATACTCAAGTCATATATTGAGAAAATTGGTTTAATTTTAGTTGGCATCTTACAAGCAAAGCTTCAATCTGATCTAAATATACATGTCTGAAATATAAATCCTTAAGAAACAGAATTTGAAAGGTAAATGACAAGTGACTCTTATTACTGCAATGATAGAAGGTGGCAGTGTTCTGAGGAAACTCATACTGGATTGCTAATTCTCAAGTAACATTCTATATAATCTTGTGTCCAAAACTGGTACTTTGTTTCATTTAATAGGAAAGGACTACAAATTTCTGCATTACTCATATTCGTGAAGAGTAAAGGCAATACATTTGTTTATATTTCTTTTATCTCCTCATTTTCATTGTTAAGTGAACAGTCTCAGGCATCACACTAGATAACTTATTTCAAACAATTCATTAAATTGAATATTTGTAAGGAGTTTATCTTACCACCGTGTCTTCAGTCAAGTATTCACTCTTGTGATTCTGCTACAGCTGCTGTGTACCTGTTAAAGGAAAATACAAATGTAAAAAGTTCTTTAATTTGTTGATTTCATCTAACTAATGAACATGGAGCATGGTAGACATACGTCTGATAGCAGTTACAAGACACCAAATCTCTTATATGCTCGTCTTGCCAATGTATTATTTAGTAAGGCATGGAAGAAAGCAGCACACTTTCTGCCATTCCTGTCTGTATTGTGTACTCACCTTACACTGCTTAGCAGTGGTAAAAGCTGGAGGCAACAGCTTTTGTTTCAACACTCTATAGAAGGGAGCAAAGGACAAACTGTAATAATGATCACTTGCTCATAAGTGCTTAGATGGGTTTGGAAGAGACGTACATTTGCTATCTCATAAGTAAGAGGGATAAACAAGAAAGAATGACAGGCTTTAAATATTAGTCAGACCAGGTTATGGCACTGTGTTTTTGTGCAGTTGTTAGTAAACAGACATTATTTTTCAAAATAATAAGAGGTTATTAAAATTGTATTGTTTCAAAGAGTTGGATCCTCCATCGAAAACCTGTATGTTATAAATGATACAGGAATAATTTATAGAAAACTTGAGTGGTTAAAAAGAAACCCTCATTTTTGCACTTAATTTTCTTTTTTGCTCCATACCAGTGGATGTTCATGTGACTTATTGACATTTCTTTGTGATGAACTGTGATCAAACATTTAGACTAACCATTAAAAAATAATTTGATCCGTCTAATTCCCTTTTTTTCTAGACAAGTGAATATCCAGTACTTTCATCTTAATGAGGTACCACTCCAAATGATACGGTTGTTGTGTATAACAGAAGAGTGTAAAGGATGAAATACATTTTTCATTTACCATTCATTTACCATTTACCAATCTAAATATTAGCATTTTAAATGTTTGAAACTTATCAGCTAAGGAAGATATAATATGGATATTAGAAAGCACTGAAATGACTTGAAAGTCTAGTCCATCTACTTATCAAATATGTGATGCATGGCTAGCAATGTAATCCCTGAAGATTTTTATAACTAACCAATATAATGGGAAGTTAAAAGAATCTAAAGGCTGATCTAAATTGTGTCTAAGGCCATTTTAGATTTAGATTTTACACTTATCCAGGATCAAGTGGAAAGTTGGTATAGTTTTCGTTTTTAGAAATATGCCAAAAGAAGATTAGCTAGAGCCTGTTATCTGACTTAGTAGTCCTTACATCTAATTGTTGCAACTCTGCTGAATGAACATGAATCTCAAAACCAGTTTGTCACTGGAAGAAAATTCAGCGACATCAAGTCAGAATATGTTTTAGTGCAATGTGTTTGTTTACTCTGTATACACAAGGCTTTGAAGATAGGTGGTCCCAAATAGCACCCTGGCATTCTCTTTCAGAATTCTTGGACCAAACACCAGGGCTCAAGTATCTGTACACCACATTGCTGTCTGCAGTGTAGACACACCCCAACCATAAGAATGCCTACTAATTTCCACTAATATACAATATGGTAATCATAGACATCTTTCATATTCACAGCAGTCCACATATCTGATCTACTCAAACTATAAATGAAAGAGGCTGAATACAGCAGTTTGTTTAAGAAGCAAAAAAGTTGACCCCATTTTAGGAAGTTTCCCTTTTCTGAACCGAACTTAAGCACATATACAAAATTAAGTGCTGTCCTATATAGAGAGACTTAACAATGTTTAAACAAATTTTTGAACTAGGGCCTTAGTTGCTTGCATTAAAAGGACAGCCTAAATATTGTCTTTTGATAAAACCCATAAAAATAAAAACTTTTTGTGATATAAATACAGAGTCCTTTAGAATGAACACAGCAGTATATTCAATTACTGCAGCTCAAAGGTGGGCTAGTATAAGTCAACACCATTAAAGGTGGAGAAGGAATTCAACAAATTGAAGAGACTGTTAGGTGGACCACATCTCATTCCATCTGTAATCTCAGAGCATTTAGTGGCAATATTTTTTTTAGCAAAGGTGTTTTTGTTTAAAAAAAATCAGAATTTTGACTTTGCTCTTCATTCACCTCTTCTACCTGTGCTGTTTTTCATACTGGGAACAATTAAAACTAGTTTAATTTGACTACCTGTGCTGTTTTTCATACTGGGAACAATTAAAAATAGTTTATTTTGCCCAGCCATGTCTCATGGGACCACTAGCAAGAGGGAGGGGCACAGAAACAAGCACCAGCATTGGGTGGGCAGGGGAAACCAGAGGGGTGGGGGGCAGCAAGTGGGTAGCAGACACAGGGCATGTTGGGGCAGGCAGGTAGCAGGGAGATAGGCAAAGGCATGGGAAGGCAGCAGAGGGGCGATTGGCAGCGGGGGGACAGGCAGAGGTGCACAAGGGGGACAAAAAGGGCAAGGGACTGGGGGTCTAGATCCTTAACTCCAACACTGCTTTCCCTGCCACAGTACTGGGGAGGGGGATGAATTTAAGGTGATCCTCCAATACTTAGATTATAACAAATTAATATTTTCCATTTATTGAATATAATTATTGCAGGATCATCTTAAATTTGATGTCATCTTGTGTTCAGGCAAATATAACACATAGTAGGGGTGTGCAAAGTGGGCTGTATTCGATTCGGATTTTGCCCGATTTGGGGGACAGTGATTTGATTTGCTGATTTGGATCACTGTCCCCAATTCGATTCGGCCAAATCCGAATCTGAAGATTCAATTCTGATTCAGAAAATCAGCAATTCGGCCACAGACAGCTTTATATGTTTTTTCTGCATACCTCAAGGTACCAGGCATGGCTTGTGAATGCTGAGATGTTGGGATGCATGGAGCAGAGCCAGAAGTGGAAGTACTTCTGGCCCACTTCCAGGTCCACCACCAAGTGCCTGACTGGCCGCAAGGGGACTCTGGGTGACGCTCCAAGCCCAGGAGGCACCAGTTGTTGAGCCAGGGAGTGGGTGGGGAGTCCCTTTTGAGCTCCATGGCAGACACAGAAGTGGACTAGAAGTGCTTCTGGATCTGCCGCTCCCATGGGAAGCTTCATCCACTCCACATCTCAGTGTTCATGAGCTGCCTGGCATGTAGAAAAAACATATAAAGGTGTGTCTATGGCCAAATCGTTGAATCTCTCCAAATCAAATTGGAGGCTTCTGATTCAATTCAGAGAGATTAATGGGTCTCCTGATTTGATTTGGATTCGGAGGTTCAGCCGCCAAATCGGGTCAAATTTCCTCTGAATCAAATCGTGGCCGAAGCTTCGCACAGCCTTAGCATATAGCAGTTCATAATGAAGACTTTCCAGAGGAAAGAACAGAATTTATGATAAATGGAATATCAAGATGAATGGAATGTTTCTGAATGCAAAGTTAGAATAAAATATACCTTTATTATTATGTTACTATTACAGGTACTTTGCATTTGAAACCTTAATTTTCCTTTTTATTGTTGTCAAAGTATTGAAGCCAATAGAAAACATGAAAATCATCATGATCTAGTCAAACACTGCGAAAAATGTGTGATGTAAATGTGAAAGGGAAAAATGGAAAATAAGAATACAAAACATACACATAAGACTGTGAAAGAATATAATGTGAACATGTATAACATAGGGAATGTGGAGAATAGACAAAATGTACCTGGTTTCATAGAGAACTAACACACAGAGCTTCCTTTTGTTAAAATCCTGGAGTAGAATATGCTCTTAGTGGGTGCAGGTAATCTAACAGCATCAAATGTTTTAATCAGGATTTTTGTCTGATTATAAATAATGGACCTAATCCTGAATCCATTTAATTCTTTAGGAGTCTTTCTATTAATTTCAAGTGAAGCACATCTGGCCTAATGTAATAAGAACAATAGCCTTAAAAATTCTTTCTCAAGCTGCAAATGTACCACTTGCATTTTAATAATTTATTAGTAGCACTGTTTTTACATTAATACAGCTGGTTCTTCACCCAAGAGATTTACAACTGAAATGTTTTAGAAGAAAGCTTTATTAGTTAAGATTAGCTAGTTATTTCTTCAACTGCCAGTTTATGTAAGGTTCTATTTTGTTTTTGTTTTTGAGGGCCTTAAGGCTTTTGAGCAACCAGAAATACAACTTGTTTTAGTTTAGTTTCTTTCTTTACATCTACTTGCTTTCATTCTACAGTTCAGACATCAAACAACAAACCATAAAACCCCCCTCATTTTCATTGCCTTCTATAGTTGAAACAAAACAAACTAAACAAAAATCCCCAAACCCTAAAGGCCTTCTAAAAATTAGAACATGTGGGAATAAAAAGGGCACTAAAACTATTGCTATTTTGTTATTTTTGAAGGCTGCTGGAGGAATATGAAAGAATATTTTCTTTCTTTTAAATTAACAGATGCAGGCACCTCTCAAGTCCTTTTAAGCCAATACCCTGTTTATTTGGTCCTTCTGATACATAAAGGGTCATTTGTGCTCCAAAACCTTTTATTGTGCAGGTCCCATTCTACAAGTAATCCTATGTTGTGTTCTATGTTCCTGTTGACATTCTGACTTTTAAAAAATCAGAGTAGAGATTAAAGACTTTATTATTATTACAGCTGACCTGTTCACCAAGGGGTTGATTTCCATAGGACACTTATTTTCAAATCTATTCCATACATCCACATCCACAGATGCATTTGCAGAAACACCAAATGCTAAAATGTGTTCCTTAAGTATTAACCTGAGTGTAGATTTCATAGGAAATGATATGTGGAACTGCAGTCTCTGGGAGCTTTGTCTGCGAGTTTTCTATAAAGATTGTTTTTTAGTAAACAGTGGGTGCATCTACACATGATGCTACATTGCCATAGCACCAGCAGGCACAAACAGCTATGTCACCATATCAACGCGCTTCCTCGGTATAGCATGTTGCTACGGCGACATAGTTGCTAAAAATAACCATGCGCTGCTGGTATGGTGAAGTACAGGCTGTTATTGCTCTGTCATTTAGTACTTCCACTAACAACGGTGCCATAGGGGCACATGTAGATACCCGCCCTGTAGACCAATTCACTTTTTAAAAGAGTAAATATATTTACATTTACAAATTGGCTTTTATAGTAGTTAATTTTCATAATCTTTTTTTACAGAATTTAACTACATATTAAACCTGCTTTTCGGTTTCAGTTATAGCTGTGCTCATAAATGCCACTATAGTTAAGATTTTGTCTATGTTTTTATTATAATCAGAATCCTCAATAGGAACAGGCTTAAGACTGCTAAAGGTCAAAATCTGCAGTGTTCCTACAGGACCACTTATTTTAGAAGACCACGGAAATTTAAAATGTGTTATCTTGGGGACAGATTTTGTGGCAAGCAAAACTCCTCTTAGATTTAAAAAGATTATGTTCTGTAGGAACACTGAAAATATTGTCCATTAGCAGTCTTGAAGCTTTTCCTTTTGAAGGCAGTGGGAGTTTTGTCATTTTCTTTGAACTGAGTGGGATCTAGCTTAAGTGGACCTTATTGCCTCTTCTCACGCACAAAACCTAAGTGTAGATATTGGAGAGGTTCTTATCTTGAACATTTGTTATTTGAGGTGAAAGTGCTTTACTCTTAAATAGATTTTTCAAGATTTAAGCCTATTTGAGGCATATATAAGAGTAAAGCATTATATACATTTCTTACAGTTTCAGTCTTTTTTACAGACTTAAAAATTATTCCTCTTTAAAATATGAAATCTCAGATATATTTTTATTTGTAAAAGAAATAAATGGTTAGAACACTAACCTCTAGAATTTCAGTCCTGTGTTCTTTATCTAGTCTCTCTTTTCTCTCTTAAATGTTTTACTGCCATCATACTTTTCTTCTGAATTAGCAAAACAAAAATCAATTTTCTGCCATTTAATTTTGTTTTATTCCTTTCAGAGTTAAACCAGTTCAGAGTTGGATGAACTGGTGCAGAAAATCTGGGCATGCTGCCAAAACAAAAGTTCACTTTCAAGGAAATAAGACTGAGAGATTATTTCAGGTCCAGCTGTATTTTTAATTCAGCCCATATTCAGGAATGGCAATGCAGAGGTCATCATATATCTCCTTTAGGCATGATATCAACCAGTGGGCTTGGAAAGGTATCATGAACTGATTTTCTTTGGACATGATTTCTCTTCTTAGGAAAAACGTTTTGCAAGCATGATGGTATTGTCAAAACAGGATACTTTACGCTAATGACCAGTGTTTAAGATATCATTGCCACATCAGGTCAGCCAAATAACTTGTATTGTTCTCTTTTAATCTTATGATTTTCATAGTCTTGTGTGTCATAATATGGCCCTGTCTGTAGCATTTGTGAAATCTTCCATCGTGCAAAATTCTTTCAGGAGTCAACTGATGCTTTATGCTTTGTGTTTCTCTGTAGTCATATGTCTCAGTTGTTAGATTAGCTTCTCTTCTGTCTTTTGGCCTGATGACTCTTGATCAAGGGCAATTTAAATATTTCCGGTCAACTGAACATCACTCTCCACCTGTGGGGATGCATTTGGCAATATCAACGTGCATTTTGACGTCCTAACTGTGTATGTGTGTCAAGTCAGTTATATTTAAGTTGTTCCTACCACAGGAAGGTTAGCACAAAATTGAGGCAGGCAGAGGTTAGATATTTGTAGCACAGGGTTTGAGATTTGCTTAAATTACCCTTAATTAGTGGACTATGGATTTGACTAGTTGACCTGCATCTGAATTTGCACTTAGTCCCATATTCTATGCTGAGCACAAACATTGCAGTGCTTGAAATCCAGGTCTAGACCTGAATTTTGCAGGCCCAGCTCTACTCTGGCAATATTCCCAGCACTGTGATTGAATATTGGGCTTAGCAATGCCATATGTAATTAAAAATGCTATACTAGAAGTACTGCTAAAATTGCTAAAGGTGACTTACTGCTTGAGTTTCCAGGCTACTGCATAAAAAAGGAAAAAATCTTTTATACAGTGCAAATATGCCTTCCTCTAAGGCCAGAAAGACACAGCATTAATATTCTGATGACACCTTGAACTGATGCACTACATCTGGTACACATTAGTTTTTTTTATGTAACTTAATTTGAATAAATATACTAAATGCTGCTCCTTGCCCAGACTCTTGATAATGCCCTTGATAATCTGGAAGGAGTTCTTGATTGTACTGATTAGGATTGCTACTTTGATGAAAAGTCTCACACTGATATTGTATTGGAAAGAGTCAAAGTACAAAGCAAGTCATAAAGGTAACAAGAGGGAAAAGAAAAGCTAAGCATCTTTAGCTTTTCAGGCACAACCAGGGAAAAACATAGGGCCAAACTAATCACTGGCATAACTCTGTTGATCTCAGAAGGGTAAGTATCATGAGGGATGAATTTGGCCACTAATGAAATGATTCTCTGAAAGGGACCTGGGTGTATTATAAACAATGGCAATTGCATTCATGTGATTGGTAGGATTTTCATAAATCTGAGATTAAGTTTGTACTGCAATTCAGTATTCGTATCCATTGAACAAGGTTCTACAGCCCTATTTTACCAAAGCCCCTGCTCTTCCCTCCTTCCACTGTGTCTTCTCCCCACAGCTCCCTCTTATTAGAGTCTCTTCAAGGCCTCTTTGTCTCCTTCCCTTCTCTCATTCTATGCTGCCAGAACAACTTTGCTACCAAGGCTTTGGTGACTGATGAATGATTATAATTTGAGACTATTTTACATGGACTGTAGTTTGTTTTACATTGCAACCCTTTTATTATTAAGCATTGTATTAAAACACTGTAGTGCTGGAACAACAAATAGGTTTTCATAGTCTTAATGTGACTTACGTCCTAGTTCACAGTCCATAAAGCCAGATGCCTAGTTACTGTGATGATGAGAACATTAATAGAACAATAGATAGGATGGGAGGTAGTATAAGCTTTGAGCTGATTTATGAGTTAGGTTACAATTATACCCTTTGCCACCTCTGTCGACTTAAAATATTTGTTTTTATATTTGTAATTTAAAATCTCTTAATCAAATTGTAATTAAAAATATGGATAAACATCCTAAGAATCATCAGCCTGGAGGGAGAAGCAGTGGATGATCTCATTTAATGAGTGGAAAAAATAAATTCCAGAGACTGTGCAGCTGAAATGAAGTGATGTGCCTCATTGCTTGAGCCCACAGCTCTCCAAGGACAGATTTAACTTCCAGTACAAAAGAAAGGCAATGTTTCTAATTCTTTTATATTCTCTGAGATGCCAAATTAGTAAAGGGTCTACTGAGGGAGGGTGTAACGGTTTCACCCTCCACAAGACTAGATGCTTGAAAGAAGATGTCAGTGTTGTTACAAATGACAGCCAAAATACATGCTTTAGTTCAAGTAGTAACACTTAATGAATCTAGACTTGTTTTGCTCTCTTTGAACTTTTGCATTTATTGTAAGTGTGGGTTTCTTTCAGGATCTGCCCTGTTTTACTAGGAGTTAGATTGTATGCTAATGTATATTGACAGATAAGGTTCTTTGGGTAAATCCAATAGCTTTTATTAGACCAACTCAAATAGCTGGAAAAATTCATCTTAGAAAGCTTTCAGGCACAAATACCCTTTGTCAGGCTGAGGAAGCATCTGCAGAAGTTCTGTGCTCTTACATTTACTTGAAGAACCTTGTCTGCCTATGTTCTTAGACCAACACGGCTACAATCTATGCCACTGAATATATATTGACCTTCTTTAATCATAAAGCAAGAAGATCCTGACTAAGATTCATGATTGTCCCTTGCCAGCTAGGAAAAGAGAGGACCTCCTCACAGAATTAAGTTTGCTGTAGCAGGGAACATGAGGGATGGAATTTGCTTTCCTTTCCCATCTCCACTAGAAGTTAAGGGTTTGGCTCCCAATCTGCAGCATTGCCAACTCTTACAATATTATGGTGAGTTACATGAGAACTGGG
>NW_005842631.1:337332-341118 GCF_000455745.1 Alligator sinensis | reverse complement strand
CCCTAAAGCCCCAGATACTAGGGCAGTGTGAAACTTCAGTCCCTGATTCGATTTGGTGGCCCGATTTAGTGGCCAAGTCTCCAAATCCAAATCAAATCAGGAGACCCTTTAATCTCTTTGAATCGAATCAGAACCCTCCAAATCAATTTGGAGAGATTCAGAAAGATTCGACAATTTGGACATAGACATAGCTTTAAATGAATGCTCATGAATGCTGAGATGTTGGGGTGGATAAAGCGTCCCACAGGAGCATGGGGGGTGCTGCCTAGCGCACTCGGCAGCAAACCCAGAAGTGGACCAGAAGCACTTCCGGCCCACTTCTGGGTCCACCAGGGAGCACGCTGGGGGCCTCCCTGTACCCCCCTGACTCGGCAACTAGTGCCTTCTGGGTCTGGGGGGGCACCCAGGGGGGAGCTGGGAGGGCATGGGGGGGGCCCAGCATGTTCCCCGGTGGACTCGGAAGTGAACCGGAAGTGCTTCACGCAGGGCCCCCCACGCTCCTGTGAGACACTACATCCGCCCCAGCATCGCAGCATTCATGAGCCATGCCTGGTACCTCAAGGTATGTAGAAAAACATTTAAAGCTGTGTCTATGGCCAAATTGCTGATTCTCCGAAGCAGCATCGAATCTTCAGATTCGGATTTGGCCGGATTGAATTGGGGACAGTGATTTGAATCAATTAATTGAATCACTGTCCCTGATTTGGGTCAAATCTGAATTGAATATGGACTGTTTTGCATACCTCTACCCGATACTGAAACAAAGTGATTACTCAAGAATTCCAGCATGTCTCAGTCCATCATGACTGCAGAGTAAAGCTTGAAAAATGTGATGGAAGTTGTGCGGGCCGGCTCCCGATCTCGGGGGCGAGCCGGGCCCATCTTTGTGCACACAGGCTGTGGCCGGCAGCCCGGGCACACGGGGCTGGAGAAGGTCGCGGTGTAGGCTGGTCAGCTTTCCAGGCACAGCTCTGCTTGAGTTCTCGGTGGAGGACAATAGACTCGGTTCCTTGACCCCGGAGTGGGTTAGGCTCCGCGGGTTCAATAATTCGTTCTCACGGAGCAGCTGTATCTCCGTGGGTTACTCGGTTCCCAGGTCCCCCGGAGCTGTTAAGACTCCGTGGGTTCGACAATTGGGTCCATAGGATAGGGATACGTCTGGACTGCGATCAGCGATGGGGAGAGGCTAGAGGTTATGTGCCTCGGAGTTGTTAAGGCTCTGGGGGTTCGACAAATTAAACCTCTGTTGCCCTCTTAAGGAAAAAGCTGGGTTCATAGGGATCAGCAGCGCTTAGAAATCCTTACGCTCCTTTCCCGAACTCCATGTGCTTTTTCTCTCTCCGACTTGGGCGGAAGCTACCCAAGCCTTTTGTACGGCTAGCAAGCCAATAGCTAGCCGCCACGTGTGCCTATATTAAGACTGGCCAATAATGTGGCAGAAATCTCAATACAAATGGCGGGAACTCCTTTGCATCGTGCATCACTATAATGCAAAAGAAATGCACTATGCAAAGAAAGCTACAGAACTGGCGGGAAAAGCTCCTGCACGTGGGTTCTTAATTGTAACAGAACACTCCACTGTGCAAAAGAGCTGCAATTTGGCGGGAACATGATTTAGCGATGCCGAAGCACACACAAACAAAAAAACCCCACAACTTTGGGTTGTGACAGAAGTGAATCTTAGAGGCTCAGAAACTAGAAGGTCATGAAAAGAATAAAATAAAAAACTTAGAAATATCTCTGGGATTTTAAACTAGGTGTTGGGGGCAGAATGAAACATACCTATGAATTTTTGGAGCTGGCAATAATGAATCTGTACATATTTCAAGGATCTCCTGGAAAAGGCCCTGTGATCACAACATCTAAGGAGTCTGCTGCTACCCCTTGAATCTATTATACTTGAGTTCTGCAGGAGAGTTTAGATATGCCCATGTTTTGTTAACTTTCCTTTTATTAACTCTCTCACCCCAAAAGAAATAGGAGAATGAGGAATGTTTGTGCTAGCTACTAGCATTGAAATTCATCTAGTAATATGTTAATGTAACAGGACATGTTGGAGTGACTGGAAACATATAAATATTACTGAATATTTATTGACCTTGCACAGTCCTTTTGTGTCAACCTATTTAGCCCCCTAGAGTTGGTACAGAGCTGCTCTATTCTTGGGCAAACACCACTGAGTTCCTGTCACAGGCAGGTGTCCTTGGTCTGTGTGCTTGGGGATGAATATGCAGCAAATTACTCATCCTGGCTTACTGGCACTGTTGTGAGAGCAGGTACATAATTGGGTGGGGTCAAGACCATGGACCCTCCATTCTGTGCTAGTGTCCAGTGCATATGCCATGTCATTGTGGGAGGCCTGGCCCAGTCACATAGGAAAGGGAGGCCTCTTACATGCACTTTGGTCCCTGCTCAGCTAAGTGAACTTTAACACATTCTGTAAACTCACCTTTCATTAAAAGTGTACAATATAGAGAAAGAGAATACCTGAGCTACTTTAGGTGATGGAGACCTGTATAGGTAAAATATTTTCCAAAGAGAGGCCTCAAAAAGCAGAGGCTGGCTGATTACAACCCCTGAATAGGGGGAAATTCTAGGTTTTAACATTCATACATGGGAAAGAACAACGAGCAATATGAGAGAAAGGCAAAAGGAATGGAAAGGGAGTTGGCCACAAACATTTTGTATGAACTGAAATGAATGGATAATAGATTGGAGCAAAAGTGCAGAGCTCGATGAAAGGGAAAAGACCCTCAATTACATTTGAAAGGAGAGGCTGGCCAGTGAAGTGTTATGGGAAAGAAAAATAACATAGTGAGATTTCTGGAAAAGAAGCATTAATTTAATAGCATTATGTTAAATCAACTGCACTGGTGTGAAATCCAAAAAGATCAGACTATAACATTTATGTACTCAGTAGACTTGTCTGTGTATTTGGATGCCTCCCAAATCTGAATGGCTAAGGAAGCATTATTTTCAATTCATCTGTGGGAAACTGAGACATACAGAAACTGGGAGTAACTAGTTTTTAATATAACAACTATTTTTTAGTCTAATTTGAGACAGCAAGGGGTTATTTCATTGCCCACAGTGTCAGCTGAGGTCAATGTGAGCTGCACCTGCTCACCAGCTCTAAAATTCAGACCCTGCATGCTAGACACTTAAGCAGGGAGGCACCAAATCTTTTGAAAATGCTTGGCTGAAGTGACTTGCCTACAAGTGCACAGGAAATCCATGGCAGAATAGGGAACAAAGTGTAAGTCTCCATAAAGTAAGCACAGTCATGATGATGCTGTAATTGTTATCCTGGCCTTATTCTCTGTACAACTGGTCGCTGTCTTTGTAGATGGGAGTTTGTAGATCAGAAAACTTTAAACTTCCAACTGCTGATGCTTATTCCTTTATAACGGCCATATATATAGCATTTCATGGGTATATACACATTCCATAACCTGTCATTTTTGAAGCTACAGCAAACTTGATTGAATAAAATGTGAGACACTAAAGGCCAGATCCTATTCTAGCTGTTGAGAGTATAAGAACCCCAAGTAAAATTATATCGCACCCTGTTCAAGCCTCTGAAATCCAGGTTCTTTTATTACATTAGGAGGCAGTGGTGTTGTCAGTACCTCAATACAAGAATGACAGTCTTTTTCTAAATAGTGAAGTCATCAGTGAGTCTGTAGATGACTGAAGAGGCCAATCGAAGATCCACATGTTCAGCTGAATACATGGCAAATAGTTCTGGGAGGAAGGAGTAGATCCTATAATGTGAGATCAGTGCTC
>NW_005842631.1:333098-337301 GCF_000455745.1 Alligator sinensis | reverse complement strand
CTTTCCCTTTGTCACTCTCATCTATCTACCTCTGTGGTGAGGCAAATTTGCTCAGAATGATCAATGTCTGATCATATACCACAGCACCACTGGGGACGATTCAGTGCTTGAGTGCTTCCCAGGTATTGATTTTAATATTGAATTTATTCAGATTGGCCTTCAAGGTATCCTTGAACCTCTGCTTTTGCTCACCTCTAGAGTGAGTATAGAACCTATTTTGGTAGCCTCTGCTTTTGCTCACCTCTAGGTGAGTATAGAACCTATTTTGGTAGCCAGTTGTCAGGTATCCTTATGACATGTCCTGTCTGATGAACCTGGTTCCATATAAATATGGTTTCAATGTTGGTGGTAGTTGCTTGACCCAGAATGCTGCCATTCATTCTTCTATCCTTCCAATTATTCATTATTACCATTGCTGAAGGTAATGTTGTAAACTTCCAGGTGTTTCTGATATGCCATCCATGTTTCACACTCATACAATAGGATAAAGATGATAACAGCCTGGTAGATGAGATGCTTGGTTTGGGTCCAGATGTCACAATCATCAAAGATATGATTTTGGAGATGCCCGAAGGCAGCACTGGCAGATTTTATCTGATGTTGAATACTGTTGTCTGTGTTTACGTTCTGGGAAAGATGGTTAGCCAGGTTGGGGGAATGCTCAACATTATCCAAGGATTGTTCTTTAATTGTAATGAGTGGAGGAGCAGCTGGTTGGTTTCAGGTAGGCTGGTAAATAATCTTGGTTTGTATGAACTTGGCAGTGAATCCAAGCATTTTATATGTTTACAGAAGCAGTCAGGAGTGATCTGGAGCTCTTCAGGTGAGTGTGCGTATACAACACAAATATCCATGTATTGGAGACCAGCAAATGGAGGTGTCCGTTATCTTGGATCTGGAACATAACTGATTGATGTTAAAGAGATTCCTGTCCATGCAATACTGGATACTGACTCCAGGTGGAAGTTTCTCAACAATGAGATGTGGAAAAAGTGCCATATAGATGGAAAAGTATGTTGGTGCAGTCATACATCCATGCTTAACTCCAGTTCTAATAGTGAACTGATCTGTTTCTGAGCCATTGCTTAGGATGGTTGCTTTCATGTTGTCATGAAGAAGTCTGATAATGGTAACAAATTTTGTCAGGCATTTAGATCTCATCAGTATCTTCCATAGGGCCTGTCTGATGATTGAATTAAAGGCCTTAGGTAAATGAATGCCACATAAAGATCTCAATGATGTTTGTAGTACTTTTCCGGCAGCTATCTATCTACAAAGAGCATATGTGCGGTACCTCTGAGTGGTCTGAAACCACACTGGGAGTTGGGTAGAAGCTCCTTAGCAAGGAAAGTGAATCTATTGTGGAGAATGTGAATAAGGATCTTCCCAACTATGGATTGGAGTTCAATACCATGGTAATAGCTGCAGTTCAATCTTTCTTAAATGTGGAAACAATTTTGGTGTCTCTCAAGGCACTGGGAATCTGTTCATGTTTCCAAATCTTCATAATAATGTGTAGTTGATGAGAACTTTTTTTTCCACCCTGCTTATAAATTTCAGTTGGTATTCCATCAGGACCACATGCTTTTTTGTTCTTCATCCACTTAGTGGCTTTCAAGGCTTCTTGATAAATTGGTGGGTCTTTAAGGTAGTCCTAAATTGGGTGTTGTTGAGTGGCTTCAGTGGTACTGGCTTCAACATTAGTCTTTAAAGTGCTCTTTCTTCCATGTGATAATGGTGGAGTTGTCTTTAACTAGTGTTGTTCCATCCTTGAGCCTCAGAGGGTTGGCTCCTCCTGTCCTTGGCCCATATATAGTTTTGGTTGCACTGAAGAAACTACCAGTGTCATGGCTATCAACAAACTTTTGAATCTCTTTTGCTGTCTCCCATTACTTGTTCTGTCACTCTTTAATTTTCCTCTGGGTCTCACCTTTAATGTGGCAATAATGGTCTTGCTTCTGTTTGAGGCTGATGTCATTCTCCCAAGCTCTGAAAGCTCGCCTTTTTCTGTTAGTGAGAGCTTATATTTTCTTATCATTCTCATCAGACCAGTCCTGATGTTTCTTTGTGGAGAAGCCTAGGGATTCCATGCATACCTCATGGATGTCTTTCTTATGGCTTTTGCAGTGATCAATAGTGTTGATAGCAACAGGGAGGTCAGACAGTTTCTCACTGAGGTACTGCTGAAAATGATTGCTTTTGGCAGGGTCTTTCAAGTACTCAGTATTAAACCTCTTCCTTGGTTATGTATTTTTCTACACCTGTTTGTGGAAAGGAAAAGACAAAAATGATAGACACATCCAAGGTGTAGATTTTGCTGTCAAAACCAAGATTGTTATTCAGACACTGGAATGTCCAGTTAGCTTCAATGAACATCTCATGAATCGTTATCTCCAACTGTGTGCATATGCCCTGATCCTTGATGTAGATGACAAAAGAATTTTATTCTAAACTTGATCAACTCCTGTCATTTTTCCTCAAAGAAGATAAGATAATTCTTCTAATGCTAAGAGTGGGCAGGAACTCTGAGCTATGGAAAGGATCACTTGGAAAAGAAGGGGTGCCAGAAGTCAATTCAGATGGAATTCTTCTCCTGAGCAAGTGTTTGGAACACAATCTCATCATCACAAGCTCCTTATTCTACCAAAGCACCAAATGGAAGACATCATGGATGCATGCCTGATCAAAACACTTGAACTTGATTGACTGTGTCATAGTATATGCCTGAGACCGTTATGATATTTGTATCACCAAAGCTCTGATGAGCACAGACAAATGCTGGATGGATCATCATTTGTGTGACAGCGGCGTGCTGCCGTCACGGGCACAGAGGACAGGAAAGATTGGGGGGCAGCGAGAGCCCCTAAACAAAACCCCGGGCCAGGTTACTTACCCCCGGGAGGGACGGCAGCGTCAGAGCTGGGACTGCGGCAGCAGCTGCAGCCGCGCGAACTGGCATTACGCCGGCTGTTTAAACAGCTGTTCCCAGTAAGGGGAACAGCTGAGCCAATCGTGGCGACCGCTGCAGTCGCCGTGGGAGAGTTTAAAAGCCCCAGCAAACCCCATGGGAGGGGGAAGCAGGAGAGAGAGAGAGAGAAGATGAGCAGCACGTCAGTTGTGCTGCAGCTTCCCCAGTGAGAGAGCCTCACCTAGGTGGCTCTGCAGCAGTACAGCCTCTGGCAGAGGCAGGAGGAGGCTCTAAGCCTCTGCAGGAGGCAAGTAGCAGGAAGCTCCCTGCCCTACTTCAGGTAGGAAGTGAAGAGGAGCCAGGATTCCTCTTAGGAAGGGAGATGCAGGGTGAGCAGCGAGGCACCCTGCACCAATTATCACCACCCCTAAGTGAGACGGAGACAGGGACGGTTGGAGTGGTCCCTAGTGGCCGCCGGGTCCAGGATGTCAGTCCAGGAAGATTTCCCATCCCGGTGGAGTGTTATTTCTAGATCAGAGGAAGATACCACCAGCAAGCAAGCCTGCAGAGCATCGCAGGGCACCATCCTACAGCAAGTGACTGTTTGGCGAGTGGACGGGGTGTAGGGGTGGTGGAGCCCCGTGGAACAACCAAAGCAGCAATCGTGAGTACACCAGCATCGGGGAGCCCCTCGGGTAAAAGAGCTCCACTGCAACCCTCCTACACATCACACCTAACATCAAAGTCGTGGCAGGGGGGACGAGGGGGGGGGCTACCCAGGGGCGGGTGATACTGGACGTGAGATGCCCAATGTCACAATTTGATACATTCCATTATGTCCATTCACACTGCCCCAAAATGACTTTAGTAACAAATTGTCATCTTACCCTTAAGACTGAGTCACAAAAAAAGCAGCAAGGAGGACGATTACCCCCAACTTTTAGATGAAATATTTTTCAGAACAGGGTAGAAGATGATCACGCATAGGCCTGAAATCCTCTAAGACACCTAACAGATGGAATGTGAACCAAAGTGCTTATTATCTCCTATTTTAGATTTTTAAATAAAAATTGTGATATCTATTATATATGCTCAGCACTTTCTATTGGATAAATTCCAGAAGGAAAGGGGGCAATTTTTGTATATCCATTCCCTGCCCAAAGTGTTTATGTTTTTTGTGTTGACCACTGATAGCTTAGCTAATTTCAAATTCTCTCTTACAGCTATGCCAACAGATTCTGATCCTGCTTTGATTTCCAACATTTAATTCTCCCTTTCTGGGTGCATCCCCATGA
>NW_005842631.1:329804-333067 GCF_000455745.1 Alligator sinensis | reverse complement strand
AATGTGCATATTCCTGGGGACAAGTAGCAGTGACTGCAGCCGTGGTAATGGTGCAGCGGGGAGCCAGACCAGCAGCCAGAATGTGGCTCCTGGACGGCCTGCTCTGGTTATGGGTGATGTGTGCTGCCATCATGTGTGCCACCCCACTTTTTTTAGTTGTGGGGTTTTTTTGACCCTGGGAGATCCTGAGGTCAAAGAACACCTTTTGCACTGCAAAGTAGCAGCACAGAGAACACCTGTGTGTGTGGTGTCTGGCGCTGAAGACAGGTCTATGGCACCACATACTGCACGTCTGTGCTCATCTGGACATGCCCTCTGAGTCTAAAAGAAGCAATGGTACCAAGTTATTTTTACTGAAGTTTTTTCCATTTTCTATTATTATAAAGTCTTTTCTAAGTTAGGATATAGAAGGGCAAACTGATCTATGATGGCACCAATACACATGCAGCAAGGCTGCTCCTAGGTGCTGTAATTACAGTGCACCAGAGCAGACTCTATTAATTGAGTCTGCTGGAGCATGGTAGCTACCACACTCCAGCAAACTCCAGCATCAAGTGTATGAGTGTCCCTGCACTGAAAAATGGCGATAGGGGCACTTTAGTTAAAGCACTCCCATTCCCATTTTTCAGCACAGGGATGCTGATATACATGACACTCTGGGCACTTTAATTAGAGTGGCTCTCAGAGCCACTCTAATTAAAGCGCTCCCCCCTATACACACACACATACACACTCCTAGAGAACGTGTATACATACCCTGAGATCCTTTAAAATGTGCGTTGCTTTAAAAGCCAGAAAAAGTCCTTATAATCAATCAGTATAGAATTATACATGTATATAATATTATATTCTATATAATATTACCTGCTTTTCTGTATTTGTATGTGTGAACATGCCTGGCATCTGAATGTGTATACATATACATAGTTAATCAAAATAATTTCACATGATTGAAATTACTGTACAAAATGCTACTTAAGACTTAATTCTAAACATCCTACTACTTTAGGTAGTGATTTACATTATTACAAGTTAGCTATATTAGGAAATCACCATGGTTTTGTTTTGCCTCATCTTTGTGCTTAGTTTGCCCATATGACCAAAGAATCAGTCCTTGGGCTAGGGACAGACATTCAAAAAGCCAGAGCCTGAATTGATTCAATCTTTGCAGGTTAGTCTAAGCTGGCTAGGCTAAACCTGTTTGTAAACACAAGGACATCCCAGAAATGCAGGCACAGGCCTGCAGTGGCTCCAGCTAGAAGCTGGGGGGGTGCTAGAGCAGCCCTCCTTTCCCTTCCATGGTGCTGAGCTGAGGCGGGGGGCGGGGGCATGGCCAGTCCCTGGCAGGACGCTCTGATTAGGGAGGGGTTCCCTTCTTCCTCCCCACTTTGCCCCCAACCAGCCCAGCAGGTAGTTGATAACACAGTTTTCATCACCCCTAACTTAGTGTTTATCAGCCCATTAAGAAAACAAAAGCTTCTTTCAATTAGTTCAAGCTCTTCTCAAACATTTTTTCCAAGGAAGGAATAGATGGGTGTTACCATCTACCTGTTGATTAGCTCCAAAAAACCCCTAAGCGAACACAGTCCTGTCTCCCACAGCCAGACTGTAGCCAGCATGTGGTATGCTAGCTAATGCTGAGAGGTGTCTGTGTAAGGCAGAGGGGAGTGGGGAATCCCTGCTTTAGCAGGGAGTCATGAGGGGAAGGGGTGGGGGAGCATGAGGAAGCCAGGCAGATGCCTACAGTCTCTGCTGGAGCTCCAGCCAGGGAGCAGAGGGGAGGGGCAAGCTCTGCTGTGGAGCAGACAGTTCAGCCCAGAGAGTATACTGGGATGCTGGGGGAGCCTGGTTTAACTTAAACCAAGAAGAGGTCTGGGACAGACATTGCATAAACCGGTTTGACCCAAATCAGTTAAGTTTGATACTACATCACGTATCTCAAGGGAGTGATCCTTGGGGCTCAAAAGGAGTCTATCGCATTACGTAGGAAAGGAGGTAAGGGGGGCAAAAAAGCCCCCTTGGCTGAACAGGGAACTCCAGGAGAGTCTGGGGGCAAAGAAAGAGATGTATAGGCAATGGAAGCAGGGAGCAGCCACCAAGGAGGAATATATCTCCCTGGCGTGCTATTGCAGGGAATCAGTTAGACAGGCCAAAGGTGGGGCTTGAGCTCAGGCTGGCTTCAACAATCAAGGAAAATAAAAAGTCCTTCTTCAGGTATATAGCAGGCAAAAGGAAAGCTCAGAGCAACATAGGGCCTCAGCAGGACAAATCAGGACAGTTGGTGGTTGACGCGGGGAAAAAGGCAAAGCTCTTCAATGAGTTCTTCGCTTCAGTATTTCTATGTACCGACCAAGCCAATTCCCCCTCCTTGATCATTGACGGATGTCCAGATGGCACCAGTCTTCCTACTGTTAGTTCTGAAATAGTTAAGGAGCTCCTGGAGAAACTGGATGGGTACAAATCAGCAGGCCCGGATGACCTCCATCCACGGCTGCTGAAAGAATTGGCCAGTGTCATAGCTGAACTGCTGGCACAGCTGTTCGAGCACTCGTGGTGCTCTGGCCAGGTCCCTGAGGACTGGAGAAGGGCCAATGTGGTGCCCATTTTCAAGAAAGGGAGAAGGGATGATCCAGGTAATTTTAGACCAGTCAGTCTTACCACTCTATTCCTGGGAAAATGCTAGAGAAAATAATCAAAGAACACATTTGTGCAGGCCCAGCAGGGGAAACGATGCTGAGGGGAAACCAGCACGGGTTTGTCACAGGTATATCCTGCCTGACAAACCTTCTAGCCTTCTATGACCAGGTCACGTACTGCCTGGATGTGGGAGCCAAGGGTGATGTCATCTTCCTGGACTTTAGGAAGGCCTTTGACACAGTTTCGCACCCTATCCTCATTGGGAAGCTAGCAGACTACGGAGTGGACGCCTACACGGTCAGGTGGGTGGCCAACTGGCTTAGGGACTGCACCCAGAGAGTGGTGGTGGATGGTTCCTTCTCGGCCTGGAGGGAGGTGGGCAGTGGGGTCCCACAGAGTTCAGTCCTTGGACTGATATTATTCAATATCTTCCTCAGCGATTTAGATGAGGGCATGGAGAGCACCCTCTCCAAGTTCACTGATGATACCAAGTTATGGGGCAAAGTTAGTACACCAGAGGGCAGGGAGCAGATTCAGGCTGACCTGGACAGGTTGGATCAATGGGCAGAGGGAAATAGGATGCAATTTAATAAAGATAAATGTAAGGTACTCCACCTGGGAAGGAG
>NW_005842631.1:324755-329299 GCF_000455745.1 Alligator sinensis | reverse complement strand
TTCCTGCCAGGGGCAGGGGGTCGGACACGATGATCCATTGTGGTCCCTTCAGACTCTACAATCTATGAATCTACATTCAACTAGATTTATCTCAAACCGGTTTCAGCCATTTTCAAACTCGTTTATGTGCACCGAACATCTGTTCTGTTACAGGTTTAAACCAGTTTCTGATCACTTACATCAGTTTGTGTGTAATGTGTGTCGCTAGCCATAGTATATATTTTAACTAAAAGTTCAGAAAGATCATGAAGAATATTTCTGAGAATGAGATCATCTGCCTCATTTCTACACCTACATAATTCTTCCCGCCAACTCTCCCAGTTCCTGTTCCTACAAACTAATGTAATGCTTATGGAAGCTCATAAAGTGTCTGTTATAACTGTTATATCTCAGACTATAGCTAAATGTATTGAATTTAGGATTTAGGTTAAAAAATCCACTTTTGTCTCTTCTGCTAAAAAGTTTTTCATTAGAACCATGTCTGTTAAGAGAATGCACTGGATCACTATCTTATTACTGCCAGTGCCAATAATGTTATCTCTAAAGCACAGTTATCATAAACCTATTTGACACACACAGTTCAGTCCTTTGAAAGTGGCTTTTTTAACCTTTTCTTTTTAAATATAAAATTCAGTGGAGAGAAGAGAAACACAGTGGAGGCTGCTTTGTACCTACAGGGAGAGAAACAGCAAGAGGAGTCAGAAGTTGATAATTGTAGTGACATCACTTGAATTAATAAAGCAACTCACTGCTCTGGGACATGTTAAGAGGTGATCTAGAGTCATGCATCACCTGTCCATATAGGGTACCATCCGTTATGTATTTGTGTACAACTGGTACTCAATACATATCTATGGGAATATATTACATGGGGGAAAAATAGGCCTTCATGTTGAGTGGGTTCAACTAAGCCCCCACTGATTTTAAATAAATATTACCATTGATACAATTATATGTTGGATTGAAAAATCAGATGCAGTCATTTTCTACTCAAGTAGAGGAGCAAATGTAACTGAAAGAATGATTTTGTAATCTTGGGATTTACCCTATGTTCTGGGAGCTATGAATTGCAGCACATATAGCTATTAAGACTTCATCCTGGCAGGAATATATTAACTGAAACAGAAAGCAATATCATTTTGTGAATGCGTGAACAGAAAGTGATCATCAGCAACACACATTAAATATCTGGGGAAAATTCCTAGGATCATGCCATGATTCATTTAGATTAGATAACTTTTTAATTGGCCAGTTATTTGCAAATGGAAAAATTGAGCTGGCCAGCTTATTGGTAAGAATGTATTATGAGTATGTTAATAATCGTGTTATGATGATAATGTTTCGTTTTCACCCAAAGTAACCCTTATTTGGTTTCAAGGGACAGTGCCATCCATTAAAAACACAGCTACTCATAGTGGTTAGTCACCCCTCTAAAAGATAACTGTGCTTAATCAGTCATACTCCATTATAGAGACAAACAGGATGCTGCAGTCTTGTTCTTTAGGCATCTCAGAAGTGGCTGCTGAATGCCATATGACATCCTTTCAGCATGATGGATTTTTGCATAATATTGCTGCATCTAACCAATGAAGAGCTTTGCAATGTGGGACAATGAAATACAAATACACTCCAATGATGTCCATCATTTTCCTGATCGCAGCATGAGGAACACCTCTGGGAAAGTTTGTCTCATAAAAGGCAATGTGGTTGAAGGATGCCTCTTTAATGGCTCCTGTTAATTCTTGTAACTATACTAGTATTTTCAGTGTGAACTATAGATACAGAAATAGTCATGGCTTCAGTGGGAAACATATACTAAAGTTGACCCTATTTCTCTTACATTGTTACTCTGAAACTTTTATTTTCCTTGCAGTTCCAAAGGCTACCCTCTCTATTCTGATTTCTCCCTAGACAGTATCTCTTTCCCATTCTTTCTTCATAGATTTCATAGACATTTGGGCTGGATGGGAACCTGGAGGATCATTGAGTTCAGCCCCCTGCCCCAGGGGCAGGAAGTCAGCAGGGATCATAGGATCCCAGCAAGATAAGCATCCAAATGTGTCTTGAAGGCGTTCAAAGTGGGTGCTTGAACTGCCTCCGGCGGCAGGCTATTCCAAACCTTGGGGGCTCGGACAGTGAAGTTCTTCCTTATGTCCAGCCTGAATCGGTCGCGGTGGAGTTTATGACCATTCAATCTTGTCATCCCTTGGGGTGCTCTGGTGAACAGAAGTTCTCCCAGATCCTGATGAGCATCCCAATAAACTTATAGGTGGCCACGAGATCACCCCTGAGCCAGTTTAAAGGAAAGGCCTCACCAAGGCCGAGTACAATGGGAGAATGACATCCTGGGCTTTGCTTGAGAAGCATCTATGGATGCAAGCCAGTGTTTTGCTTGCTTTACTAGCCGCAGCATCACACTGAAGGCTCATGTTCATCTTGTGGTCAACCATGACCCCCAAGTCCCTTTCATCTGTAGTGCTAACTTTCTTCTCCCTCAACAGTTTGAAGGAAAGGATTTTTTATTCTTCTCTCTGCCCTCTGTAGGTATATAAAGAAGTCTGCATATTGGAAAATCTAATATCTTCTAAAGGTAAAGAATAAAATTAATGAGCGTTTAACAGTTCAGGAAACTTGCACACTGTGATCAATAAAAGCAGATAACATAACAAGCCTGCGTGTCGATCTCTAACACTGTTTGAAGATAACAAGCTGATTTCCCTCATATTTGATACTATGCCTGAAATAAACTGGGGGAAACTAGTACTGTGTCTGAGGAAGCACCAAGATAAACCAAATGCTGAGAGAGGCATAAACAGTTGATCCACAAGATAACCGAGTTTGGTACAGGAGTATCCAATCTCAGGCACTTTTACACCCCCAAAATTAAAGAAAAATACTGTAAAAATGGCACAGCAGCTGAGTGAGGCATTGGTGAGCCCAAGCTATAGGGGGTGGAAATTGTCAGTATACTAAAATGATCAAAAGCTAGAAGTAGCGCTGCAGTCCTGAGGCAGAAAAACAAGTGCCGTACTTGTTTCAAGCATACTTGAAATGCTGAGAACATGCATCAAAATTCCTTTATATTGACCATATATTGAGCCTGACTGGAAATCAGAGCATGCATAACAAAATGGTACCCAATAACACATGCCTAGGACCCTGGGAAGACCAACAGAAGAGGCATGCTCTCCTGAGAGGTCTGGGAGGCTCCACTCTCCTGGAACTGTTTGCTATGGAGAATCAAATAATGTGAAGGAGGTTCATGGTGACAAATGTCTTTGGCTAAATCTTTAGCTCCTTTCTCACTTTCAGTGATGTTGGTGGAAGTTTTTGCTTTAAAAAGAACCAGTATCTTCAGAACTGGCTTTTTGTGATGAGCTATAGAACTGTAACATTTTTTAGCTTGTTCTTTAAAATTTATGAACAAGAGTAAAAGGAACAAGGCTCCAAAATAAAAGGAATCAGTTGCATGATGCATAGTTTTCTGAATTCCATTAGCTTCTGCATTTCTTGCACAGTGAAATATTCCATCAACTTCAGTAGATGTTTGTGTGTGGAAGGAATTCAGGATAGGATCTCAATTGTTTTTTTTCTTTATCTCCATGAAAATCTGAAAAAGAGCTACCTGTAACTGGCTGCTGAGATCAGAGAGAAATATGCCACAGGGTGAAAAGAGAAAGGGGACTAAATGGGATAAGTACCATTTTGTTCCCCTCTCATGTTCCTGCTTGTAGTAGTAATAGTGCTATTCATACACATGAATAATAATGGACTTCGGAAGTACGGTATATTTTATTACAGGGGTTTTCAACTTTTTTAAACAAGTGTACCCCTTATGTCTCAAAGTTTCAGCTCATTTACCCCTTTATGGGTTGTTTTTTTTTTTGCTTTTAAAGTTGGGGGAAAGATCGAGGCCCCCGCAGGGAGGGAGGGAGTGGGGCTGGGGTAGGCGCTGTACAGCTAGGGTAGGGTGTGAGACGGAGATGCACTTGTCTGGGGAGCGTGGGGAAGGGGGGGCAGCTCCCACCATTGCGTGCACCCCAGGAACGCATGGGGGGCATGAGGGGGCATGTGCCCACAGATCTGTGTGTGGGATGAGGGCGCGCTGCTGCTGCAGGGTGGGGGAGTGCAGATGGAGGCCCCAGTGGTGAGGGAGGGAGTGGGGCAGGGGCAGAGACTGCCCAGCCAGGGTGGGAAATGGGACTGAGCCACGTGTGAGGGGGCTCCCGCTGCTATGTGCACCCCAGGAGGGCATGGGGGGTATGTACCCCCATATCTGCATGTGGGGTTCAGGTGGGCTGCAGCCAGCACTGGCCAGGGGGCTGGGCCAGGTTGTGCTCCGGGTGTGTGGTGGCGGTGCTGGGAGGGGAAGTTGGGGGGTGCTACAGGGAATTCTGCAGTGGCTACAGCCTTTCCATAGCCCTGCTCCTGTAGGCCCCCTTAGTGAGGGAAGGAGTGGGCCTGGGTTTGGGGCTGGAGCAGGGGCAGGCACTGTCCAGCTGGGAAGAATGCAGGATGGAGCTACGAGAGGCTCATACTGGGGG
>NW_005842631.1:314773-324313 GCF_000455745.1 Alligator sinensis | reverse complement strand
GCCCCCCACCAGGAAAAGCCCAAAGCTGCCCTGGCCTCAGCCCACAGTGGCAGCCCGCCCCACCCCATGCGCGTATCTTGGGGCACATACACCCCATGCCCTCCCAGAGTGCGCACAGCAGCAGGAGCCACCCCCCCAGTGGGGCAGTCCCTGGCCCTGCCCCAGCCCCACTCCCTCCCCCACACTCCTTCCCCCACAAATGACTTACCATCCAGAAGTGGCTGCTTTCCATGTGTCCAGGCTGTGCTTCTCACTGCCTGTGTGCTGCACTGTGGCAGCATGCATGCACGTGGCAATTATCAGCCACATCAGTTCTGTGTACCCCTACGACCCTTTTAAGTATCCTTAGGGGTATGCATATCTCTGGTTGACAACCACTGTTTTATTAAATAAGAGACCTGTTTCATAGATTCTGGGCATATCTACACAAGATGCTTTACTGCACAGTGAGCAAATTACTGCACAGTAAGCATCACAGTCTACATGTGCAGATGCTTACTGTGCAGTAATTTGTTCTGCTCACCACTTAATTTGCTACCTGTAAATACAAGTAGCAAATTTAACTTCCAAGTAATTACTGAACAGTAATGCACGGTCCTGCCACCAGGGAGCCACCCTCAGCCTAGCCCCAGGGCCATGGGGCTGGGAGCTTCTCTACTCCCAGAGCTGGGGTGGCTCTTTGCCTTCCCCAACCCTGGCCCTTAAAAGTCTACAGGGACACTGGGGCCCTGGGCCACCCAGAGCCAGCCTCTGGCCAGGCCACTGTGTGTCGCAATAAAGGCCCCAAGCCAGCTGCAGCAGCCTTCCCACACCCTGGCATTGGTCCCTGGCATTGCATCGCTACGTGGATGCCAGACCCATGCTGTCATGCTGCTCTGGGTGCTGCAGGCACATGTCAGGCCCAGAAGCACCTTGGGCTACCTGAAGCCAGCCTCTGGCCACCAGGTCCCACTCCAGCTGTCTCAGGCCACCCACAGCAGCCTGCCTGGACCCCACTGCTGGTGTCCAGCACAGCATTGCTACACACCCACTTGTCCTGTGCTGTCTCCCTGCACTGGGTGCTGCCCTCACCTGCCTAAGCACACCAGCTCTAGGACTGCTGCATGGATGCCCAGACAGCCATCAAGGGAGCCATGCTGGACCCTCCCTGATGGTGCGCACGGCTTCCTGGGGCTGCAACTAGTCCCAGGAGGAGACCACAGACTTTGTCACACTGTGGGATGAGGCTGAGGTCCTCAGCCAGTATTGCACAGAGTGGGTGCTCCAATGTGCACATCTATGAGGGCTTGTCAGGCCACATGTGGGAGTGTGGACATGACTGGTCAGTGTACCAGTGATGCATAAAGGTAAGGGCCTTATGAGCACAGTGGATTACTGTTACTGACCACAGCTGCCAGTTGGGGGCTGTCCACAAATCCATGCCCTTTATGTGGCAGCTGGATGAAATCCTTGCACCCTGGGGCCCAGACTGGAGCCATGTCATGTATTCCAGCACAGGTGGCCTACCTGACCCTCCCCTGTGGCCTTGTCCAGCAGTCCAAGCCAGTGTCTATCCCACCAGCTCTGGAGGCACAGTCCCCCCCACCGGAGGCCAGCCCCACCATGGCACCACTGGCCCTCAGCAGATCCAGCTCCTCGCTGGAGGAGGCCTCTGCCCAGGCAGCTGGACACTGTGCCCCTTCACTCCCAGGGCACTGTCAGGATCCATACATCCTCACCACCAACAGAAACTGACTCAGACCACTGGACACGCCTGCCACACCCACCTGGGAAGCCCCACACTGGGAGGAGGGTCCTGCCAATCCCTGCCCTTGCCTCCCCTCTCTACCTAGCCCAGATGCACTCCCTTGGCCCTGGGTGCCCCCCTCGCAGCTCTCAGGGAGCCAGAAGGGAGTGCAAAACTTTAGTGAGCAGCCTGTGCCCCTGCAGCTGGGCAGGCACAGGCTTCTTTTACATGGAGGAATGCATCAATGCCAGTGGTGGTGTCATCCTTGGTTGTGGGGAGCAGATACATGTAGTGCAGCCACCAGTAGCCCTCCAGGTTGTGGCAGAGGTTGCAGAGCAGGGTGGGCATACCCTCTGCACTGTTAAAGCTCAGATTCCTGTGCCACGTTCGCAGCTGCACCTGAGGCACTGTGGTGATTAGCAGCAGCAAGGCATAGTGGGTTGGGCACCTTTGGTTTATGCAAACAGCTCCTTGCAGCATGCCCAGGACACTGTCACCAGGGGTATGCTCAGAGCACAAAGCCAGTTCAGGGGAGTCTGGCCCCATGGGGCCTTTTCAGAGAGGCCCCCTGGGGGGAGGGCAGGGATGCCACCAGCTCTGCATCCCAATTGGCTAGGATCCCACAGCCCCCCAGAGCCTGGGCTTGACGGCAGTGCAGGACACAGGTTGGCCTGCAGGAGGAGAAGGCCAGGGGAGTGGCTCTGGAGCCATGGTAGAAGGTGCTGCCAGGAGCCAGGCCTGTCCCAGCCTGGGAAGGAGGAGGGGGAGGCAGGCTGCCTGGGACCAGCACCCAGCTGCTCAGCTGCCCCTGTGGAGTGAATGGGTTCAGGGTGCTTGGCTGGCAGCTGCCTATGCCAGGGCCTGCCTGGCTGATTTATCATAACCTGTTGGCACCCATGCACACACAACCCTAGATCTGAGGCTGGGCAGTGCCTAGCTCCCAGGTATTGATCATGTTATCTCAGAAATGTTGCAAACTCCCACAAGCAAACTCTTTCTCCTAACTTTGTAAGACCTGCAGCTGCATGCAGGGGAGAGGCACTAGTTGGCAGCTGGGATGTACCTTCAGGGTCACTGCCAGTCTCAGCTAGGGCCCTACATATGTGCTGGCTCTGGCAGCGCAGGACCCAGGACCAGACCTCGCTTCTGGACCAGCTAGTCATGATGGCTGACAAGCAGTGGGCAGACGTGTGGGCCTGACATGCAGAGGACATTGCCCGCAAGTGGGAGAGGGCCGCCTGTGAGCAGGACAGGGATGCCCGCAAGGTGGCATGTGGTGCACATGAGGTGGTGAAGGATCAGGTGGACCGGGAGTTCCAGAACAGACTCCTGGCCACGGAGGAGAGGCACCTGGAGGCCCAGGAGCAGCAAACTGCCCTGGTGACCAGGACAGTGGAGATGATGGAAGAGGACTGCTGGGTGCTAGACACCATCCTGGCCCTGCCAGTGCCTTTGTGCCTCCCACTGCCCTACTCCAGCCCTATCCCTGCCTGCCCCCAGCCCTAGTCCTTCCTGCCCCTTGGCAGCTGCCCACTGCCCAGCAGCAGACCACCCCCATGGGCCTGGGTTGAGGTGCAGGAGCACCTCCACCATCTAGGTGTGCCTCTTCCAGCTCCTGCCCTGGGACCTCTGCCACCCAGCCCCCCAATCTGGGCCTAGCCCCCAACCTGGGTGCAACCATGAGCAGCAAATCTGCTCCTAAATGGGTGCGTGTGTAAATGCTTGCCTGAGGTGGGTTTACTCCAGAGTAAATTACTTTGGAGTAAACCCATCCAGGAGCATTTGCATGTGTAGATGCACCCTTTGTATTAGATTTTTTTTGAGGATTTTTTCATATAAATAAGTGTTTGAACAGTCTGTATATTAGCTGTGTAGTCTAGTTCAGGTGTCAGCAACCCCCAGCACACGTGCTGAGAATGGCACGCAAGGCCATTTTGCTTGGCACACCACCACCAGCCCAGGTTCTAAGCAGCTGCTGCCAGGCACGGAGCCCAGGCTGCTCCCAGCAGGCAGCTGGGAGGCTGCAAGCCCTGCTGGAAGCAGACTGGGCTCCGTGAGCTGGCTTTGGGTGGAAGGCTGCAAACAGCTGCTCCAGGCTCCGGCATGTCGGCACTCTGGCACCTTCCAAGGTAGACACTAGTTTTTTCGGCACTCCGGCCAAAAAACGTTGCCTACCCCGGTCTAGTTCTTTTACTTTTAATTGAGTGTAAAGAAGATGATATTAAGGGGCATTTGGAATCAGTAAATTGTAATACAGAGCAAGTGCAGGTAACTCTCCCTCACTCATTTCATCAGGCCTGACAGTTGAGAAGACAGTATCAAGGCTGGCAAATGTTGACCTGGCTCCACTAGCATTATTTAAAGAAACTTAGCACTCACAGTACACTGAAGGCCTTTGATATTTAAACTAGGCTGTGTATCAGCCTCTTTTATATCTATCACTACCCCTCAATCACCTGTCCTACAAATGAATTGAATGTGTGTTCTTCTCCAGATAGTAGTACAGCAACTATGGCTGCACGGATTTCCTGGCTGCTGCTAGCATGTTCTAGAAAGAACAGCAACTTCTTTTCTTTGACCCCAGCAACTCTCCACAGCCTACTGGAGTTGTGAAAGCTCCCTGTCAATAGGAGTTGAGAGGATTTACTACCTCACATGACTGTCTGTTTCCTGTCTCACAGAACTGAACTAGCCTGCTTTCAGTAACTAGTTACCATTCTTGATTCATTTATTGTTAAGCTTTTTGCCTCCAGAGTGGAAAACGGTCTTTACTAATAGCAGCTGTAATAAATTGTTCTACCTGGAAAAAAGAGCTGGAATACTGTCTGAAACTCTCAAGGAAAAGAGAAGAAAGCCTTTCTTGTTACTTTTTCAAAGAAATTGCTGAGTAAGTGAAAGAAGGCAATAAGAAACATCAACTTTCCTGGCACAGTATTTATGAAACACCTAAAGTCAAAATTAAGCTAGAGATATATACAATCTGCTTTTTCAGACTATTACATCAATACTTAGATGCCTCCTGATCGTACTATTCAGTTTTCAATTATGTGCAGAGAGAGGTAGGTAGGCTGTGAGAAATTACTGCATCTTGTGAAAGAAACTTGGCAGGAATTTTACAGGGAGAGATGATCAAAAGTTCCACAAGGTCAGAGTAGCAAGGATATGGTGCAGGAAAAATAATGATTTTTTTAAAAAGGAAAATCAATCCAATCCAAGGAGGAAACAAACAAACAAAAACAAACATACAAAACAGCTAGTCTTTTGATGAAGGAGTTCTTGGAGGGAGGAACTTAATACAATATAATTAAACAAGAGGCCACCACTAGCCAACTTTTGAACAATTCTGATTAAAGCAGAACATAGTATTTCCAAAAAATAAAGAATTGCCAGGGGCACAGCTGAAACCCTGAATTTCAAAATAGTGAAAAGCACACATCAAACAATACTGAGTAAATTACACACAAATTCATAAAAAAAATCTTAATCATATGTCTTTTTAGCTTGCCTTTCTCCTGGCTCCACCAAAAGTAATCAGTTTTAGTTTGCTCTTATGAAATACTAGCAAAGGTGTAGAGAACGATTTCCAAAGATAAAATATAACTTACATTTTTTTATATCATCTTGTTTAAGGCAATCAGTACCACAAATACATAAATACAAAATGTTTAAAGTGAGGAAATAAAAAAACACTGTTTATACTACTTTTCTACTACTTTTTCTTAGTGCATTTTTTTATTGGGGTCACAGAATACCTTCATTATCCCAAAAGTGGAGGGGGATTGTATCTGTTTCTGTGAGTGGTTTACTCTGTTCTTTTCATCAGCTTGCACTGATTGTTATACACAAGTATTATAATTGCAGCACTAATAAACTGCTTTCATTTTATATTTGTTCTGAACAAACATCATTTTATATTTGTTCTGAACAAACAATCCCTTTGTTTTATTTAGTGCTCTTGGGTCCCTGCCACGTTACGCTTAAAACATGATTAACCAATTAATCACATTTTAAATTGTAGTCTGGCCACATGTTAAAACAATTAATGACATCATGAAACAAGGAATAAGCCACAAAGTTATTTCACAAAAAACTTTTAATAACTTTGTGGCTGGTTCAGTTCCTATCATGCCATAAATTGAACGTATGGCCAGGTGTGTCCAACCCTATGGCTGTGAGCTGTCAGCTGATGGGGCTCCCAGTGGTCGTAGGGGTGCACCATGTGTCCCTGCGACTGAGAGCTCCATCAGCTGCAGGCTTCCAGCAGTGGGGGAGCATGGTGCACCCCAATGTCTGGGAGCCCAGATTAGCTGATGAGTCTAGTAGCCATGGAAGCACATGGTGTGCCCCCATAGCTGGGAGCCCTGTCAGCTGAGGGGACTTCCAGCAGCAGGTGCTGGTGCAGGGGGAATTTAGGATTGTGATTTTGAGTTCCCCTGCACCAGCAATAAAGTGTGATAGGGTCTGATGCTAAAACCTACAATTATGCCTCCCGCCATTCATGTGTGACTTGGCAGGAAGTGTGATTGTGTGGATCATGCATCAGATTCCATTATGCATTTTCCTGCACATCTGGCAGGGGACTTGCAGTCATATTACCTCTGTAAAACTGTGGTGTGGAAACCTAACACTTTAGACTCAAACTAATTCAATGTGAAGAAGCAATATGAGGTGCCTGTACATGAGTGTGAATCCTGCTCCAATGTGTTGTAACTGCAGCGTGTTAGAGCAGACTCTATTAATCAAGTTTGCTGGAGCATGGCAATTGCCACGCTCCAGCAGCCTCCTGTCCAATGAGCTGTAGTTCTGTTTTTACCTCCAGCAGCCTGTTTAAAGTAAACAACATGCTCTGTGACCCTTTCCCAGCCTGTAAGGGCATCTGCCAGGGCTGCCCCCTTTTGGGAATGCTCTATACCCTGGCCATTGAGCCCCTGCTCCATGCACTGCAACAGTGCCTAACTGGCCTCGTCCTTCTGTTGGCCTCTGGCATGGTTGGTAGCCCGCCAGTCAGGCTGATGGCATATGCAGATGATGTGACCATCTTCCTCAGTACCCAGGGTGATCTCTCATCATTGGTTGACTGCCTGCATGCTTATGAGCACACCTCTTTAGCTAGCATCAACTGGATCAAGAGTGACACCTTGCTTCTCAGTGCTTGGGCCAACCTTCCACCCTCCTCTTCCCCTGGATCTGTCCAGGGGTCTTACCTGGCGTTGCGAGGGCCTCAAAGCCTTGGGGGTCTTCCTCAGATCATCAGTCTTCCCTGCCTGTAACTGGGAGGGCCTCAACGATGAGGTGGAGTTGTGCCTGTGGTACTGGCACTGGTGCTTGCCCAGACTCTCCTACTGCAGGTGGGTCCTCATTGCGAACAATTTGGCAGCTGCAAAATTATGGCACTAGTTTGCCATGTTGGACCCCTCCATTGGACTTACTTAAGAAGCTCCAGATGATTTGTGATTTTTTTCTGGGATGGGCACCATTGGCTCCCCCAAGCCATTCTCTACCTGCCTATGGCTGAGGGAGGCCAGGGCTTGGTTGACTTGGCAGGCAGGGTAGCTGCTTTTTGCCTGCAGGCCCTCCAGAAACTCCTTTACTGTGAAGAGTCTCCACCCTGGCGGGAGCTGACCTATATGTTTCTGCACTGGGTGGGAAACCTTGAGTTTGACTGAGAATTTTTCCTCCTGGATCATGTGCTTTTGGACTGGGGTGCTCTCCCACCCTTCTACCACAGCCTGGCATGAGCCTGGTGGGACACCTTCCAGCCCTGGGCCAGGTGTCTGCAGTTTCCACAGTTGCTGCAGAAGCCCCTTGTCTACAATGCAGCCCTGCAGCCCTGCTGAGCTTTGGTTCTGATAGCCTTGCTGACTCTCTCATCCAGTTGCATACTGTGTGGCTGGGCCACTTTCTTGGCACAGTCCAATCAGACTGGCTGTTGGCCAAGGCTCTGGCTGCCCATTTGGGCATGCACTCAGTCTGCTGTGCCACTCACCTCATGGAGGATGTGCAGGCCACCCTCCCAGTGAAGGCAGCAGCTGCCCTGGAGGACCACCTCCAAGCATGGTGGGTCATCCCTGCCAGCAATGTCGTGGGAGAGCCCTTTCCACTGCTACCCATCATCTTGGTCATGAACAGTGACCTGGGCAGTGGGCCCGACATTTTACTAGTTCTTCCCATGCCTCCTGACAGTGATGCCAGGGTTCACTTTGACACGCTCCCTTGAGAGGCCCTGTACACCTCAGTGGTTCATGTTCACCACAACCACATCCTTGCTACTCATCTTGACATGGCATGGTGGTGTTGCCTAGTGGCACCAGCACTCACACCAGCCCACCTCATGTGGTGCATGCTTTATAAGCTCCTCATTGCCAAAAGGACCAGTGACCTACAGTGGAAGTTGCTGCATGGGATACTGGGCACTGGCCCTCTTGTCCATGACATGGATCTGACTGCATTGGTGGGCTGGCCCTTTTGACCAGGGGAGGTAGAAGAGGACTTGTTCCACACCTTCCTTGGGTCCTCCCAGCTACTGCTGCTCTTTGCTACCCTTGGCACTTTGTTCAGGGTGCTGGACTTGGACCTCTTGGAGGCTACCTATTTGTTTTCCTTTCATTACAAGGTGACTGAGAGGGGTGTCATTTGCCTGGCCAACTTTTTCCTTCTACCCCTGGGACCTTCTCCTGTGGTAGCATTACTGGTGACTCATTACTGGTCACAGTATATTTGTGTTTTAACACTGTTGGGTTTCTTCTGCCTTAATCACCAAATCATTTCCAAACCCAGTTAAGGTGGTTGGGCATTAGTGGGTAGTGGTGTGAATAATCACTCATTTTCTTAGTTTGGATGGGAATGATACGCATCACTTCTAAAAGCATTTCAACTATCTTCACAACAGTTCCTCTTAAACTGCTCTCTCAGTTAAGATTGCCTTATCAAGTAGTTTTGCCTTTCTGTCAAAAAAGGAGACAAATAAAAAATGAAGCCTCTCTGATCTTTCCAACACAGAAACAACACAGACTAGTGTCTCAAGGTTTAAAGCGATAAGAGATAATCTTCTTTGATTAGTAAGAGAGGCAATAGTTGCTCTGCAGAAATTCAGAGACATTGACAATTGAAAGTTTTGTAATAAAAGGTTAGATGTAACTAGGTGATAAAAAAGAAGGTAGTGTTGGAGTGATGTTGTAGCAGTGGTGGGCAAAATATGGCCTGTGGGCCAGATTCAGCCCATGAGACCATTCTATCCGGCCTGTGGGACCCCTAAAAAATTTAGAAAAGTAATATTTATCTGACCTTGGTCCCTGTCAAAAATGACAAGAACCAGGGGCAGTAGAATCCAGGAGAAGCCTGGTGGGCTCCCACAACAGCAGGGCCCACCCAGCCCTGCCCCCTCAGCCAGAAGCCCCAGTCGGGGCTCCTGCCCTGGGACCATATGGCTGCCCCATGCTGGAACTTCAGGTAAGGGGAAAGCAGGGGAAAGGCAGGGGAGGAGCCCAGGCAGGGAAGGAGCCCGGGGAAAAGTGGCCTAGGGAAAAGTGGCCCAGGGAAAAGCTGTGCGCGTGGAAAAGCAGCCCCTCACCTGCCCCGTGGCTGGTGTTCCCTGCTGCAGCTGCTCGCAGCCTGTGTGGGGCTGTCTTGAGCAGGCACAGGAAGCCCCAGGCTGGCTGTGAGTGGCTGCAGTGCAGGGCACCGGCCACAGGGCAGGCAAGGGGCCATTTTTCCCCTCCCTGAGCTCAGCTCCAGCTTGTAACCCACCCTCGCTGCCAGCCTGGACCCCACGCCAGCTCCAGGCTCGCCTGCCGGGGCTGTGCACAGTAGCAGCA
>NW_005842631.1:290730-314748 GCF_000455745.1 Alligator sinensis | reverse complement strand
CAGCCGGGCCCCCACGCCAGCTCCGGGCCCGCCTGCCGGGGCTGTGCACAGTAGCAGCAGCTGCGGCCTCCCTGTTTGCTGCGTTGGGCAGTGTTTGCCACTGCCACTTCTGTGCTGCCCAGCGCACAAGCTCCAGGTGAGCAGCAACAGCAAACACTGCCTAGCACGGCAAGCGGGAGGGCTGCAGCTGCAGCCCGGAACCAGCACAGGGCCCAGGCTGGCAGCAGGGGGGGGTACAAGCTGGGGCCGAGGAGCGGGAAAAGTGGCCCCTTGCCCACCCTGTGCCTGGCACCCCATGCTGTAGCCACTTGCATCCTGTGTGGGGCTGCCTGTGCCTGCTCAGGACAGCCCCGTGTGCTGCAGCAGGGAACGCCAGCCACAGAGTGGGGGAGGGGCCACTTTTCCCAGCGCTCAGCACCAGCTTCTTCCCTGCTGGTCAGCGGGGCTACCCATGCGGCCCTCAACAGCCTGCCAAACCTGGGTAAGTGGCCCTCCACCCAAAATAGTTGCCCGCCCCTATGTTGTAGCCATTATGGTCCAGGAGGTATATGAAAGGCAAAGATTTTTGTGGTGGTATCTTTTATTTGGATCAACTATACAGTTGGGAGTGATCATGGACAAACTTTCAAGCACAGGTACCTTCAGGTCTGGGAAAGAGGCAGTCACACCTTGAGGTAAGTGGCTGATAGAACAATAGTCTGTGTAAATAAATCAAGAAGACTGGGACAAGAGAAGTGGAGTAATGGGGATAGCTTGATTAGTAGAAAAGCAAGACCAGTAAAGAGTTGCTGTTATTTGTAGAGTGCAGAGAGGTTGCACAGGTAGCAGAGATTGCAGGTAGATCTTAATGACCCATAAAGTCTGTATCTATGTTTAGTCCCTGGTTTTTTTTTTTTCTTATACCCGTCTTCTGAATGTGTTCCATAAATTCCCCTTGAGTACAAGAAAGGGAATGATTGGTCCTTCTGTGAAAAGTGTTCCTCTACTCATGTTCATGTATCTTTGTCCTTTATCTTTTCCCTGTGTTTGTTCATTTTGGATCATAGCTTTTCTCTAATTTCATCCACATTGTTTCCATGAGGACATTGGTGTATTGGATTGGTGTATATGTATCACATTCTGCGATAGACATGTGTAAGATCTGTGGATTCTGATGGGGGTTGTGGAGAGGTGTTGATTGTGGTGGCCATGGAGACATGCTGATACAGTTTTCATTTCTTGTTAAAGTGTTGTGTCCCATTTGGTGCCTGTTGATTAGTGAGGGATTTGTTTCTGGTGATGAGTTGAGCAAGGTTAGGGGATTGTTTGAAAGCAGAAGTAGGGGGAGGGAGGTTAGGAATGTTTATGTCATAGTTTGATCCTTTTTTAGTATCAGCTGTAATTGTTTGATGATCTTTCTTATAGTTTCAAGTGTAGGGTGATAGAAACTAAAGGTGTATAGTCAACAGGACGTGGAATGTGGCTTGTATTGTAGTAGTTTACTTTAGGGTATTTGGTTGACTCTTTCAAAGATATGGCCTATTTTTTTTAGAAGCCAGTCTTGAACACTGGACCTGGGGGCACCCAGAACCAAGTTTCAGCACAGCCACTGTTTTTAGCCAGACATGGAACAGTAGAAAAGGACCCCCCTTCTTAGGGTGAACACCTCCAACCTGATTGGCTAGGACTCCTGGATAGGGAATGGTCCCTCCAGTCTACTTAAGGCCTCACAGGAAGCAGGAAGCTGTCTGTACAACAAGGTTCTTGCAGCCTCCTGACCACTCTGATGCTCCCTGTGTTCCTGTCTCCTGACCCTGGCTTGATGTACTATTGCCAACCTGGTCCAGACTCTGACTATTGCCTCTGCTTCACATATTGCTCTGTATCAGACTCCGAATTCAGGTATTGACCCAGCTTGCCTCCCAATTTCTGCCTCTGCTTGTCAACTTGTCTCTGTCTTGGACTTCAGTTCCTTGGCTTCAACCCCACTATTTGACTTCCAATCCCAGCTTTGTGCTAATCACTAGGCAGACCTCCCATGCCTCAGTTTGTGACAAGTTCTCTACTGGAGTGTCCTTGCTGGGTAAAAGCAATTTTTAGGTTAGTAAAGTGGATATTGCAAGTATTCACTTCAGAGCAGATGTGGTGGTATTTGAGGGCATGACTGTCGATTATAACTTGATTGGTGTCTGGGATGACTCCTGGTTTTGGGGGTGTAAGTGTGGTAGTCCATGGGCTTTTTTTACACAGTGGTTTGTAGGGAACCATCCTGGGTGTGAGTAGTGATATAGAAAGCTGATGTTAGTGTAGGAATATTCCAGAGAATTTGATCTAAAGGTGGTAGTTGTTGAGCCTATGGTAGAAGCCAGTAAGTAAGTTGAGGTGTTCAGTCCAGAAGATAAAAACAACATCATTTGTGTATGTCACTGGTAGGTGTTATAGGGCTTTGGCCCCTTTTTGGTTGGTGCCTTGCCCCCAGCGATGTCAGGGTGAGATCTGGATTCAGTGCCACCTAGATGGTTCAGGTGCTGCTCCTACTCACCTGCCACATCTTTGTTGTTTGTTGTTGTTCTCTTGAGAGGCAGTTTCCTGTAGGTGACCCAAGAAGATCTCGACCCTGGGTTTTCTTTGTGGGGCTCCGACCTCCACTTTACCCCACCCTCACCACATCCACGGCCAGGGATGGACTCTGCTCTCTGCAGGTCTTGCACTGGGATGATCCCATCTCATCCACTCCACCCACCTCCAAGGCTCAGGTCTTCCTGGCTGTCCCTCCTCCCAAGTCACCCTTCGCCTTTGGACTGAGGCCTGGGCAACTAAACAAACCCCGGTCTGGGGTTAACTGCAGCTTAGGATCAGAACTAAAATTAAGAAGTCAGTATCCACTGACAGGCTCCTGGGATCTTGTCTCCCTGGTGCCCACAGTTTTGCCGAGGACTCTGCCATCTTTTCTGCCTAATGGGCATTCAGATAGATCAGCCATCTGGTGCCAGGTATCCTCTGGACCTCTTGGGCAAGTCCCCCGGGGGTCCACATCCCTTCCCCTTTTGGCCCATCTGACCTACGGCTGAGCTTTTGGGGTCCCACCAACCGGTGTTATTTGTCACTCCCACGTGGGGCTCCATAGCTTCCTGTGCCTCCCTCTTTGCTGTGCTGCCCAAGGGTGCCAGCAGTTCCTTGTTCCCACTCCCCACCACAGTACCTGTGCTCCCTGGTGTGGCTGCAGCTCCACTCCTGGGTGTCCCAGGAGACTGCTTCCCCCCAACGGAGCTCCCTAGCATCCCTCCATTCTTGGGGCTTAGGCTCCTTGTCCTGTCTGCCGGGGTCCTCCGGCAGACGCTCAGCTGCTTTTCCCCACATTCAGGACTGGTGCTCCCTGGCTCCATAGGCAGCATCTCCCAGCCAGCGTTCTGCTCTCCTCTTCTCAGTGGCACTCTGGTTGTGTCTGTGGCTGCCTTTTGAGCAGCCCGTGTCCCTCCGGAGCCATGCCCCCAGTACTCAGTGATTTGCAGGCTCACGCAGTTCTCGAACTGCCGAGCCTGCACCGGCATTTCTCCCCAGCTGCCACTCATCTTCACTATTGCCGTGAATATCGGGATGTGTCAGGCAGGAGTTTGGGATGCATTGGGGAGGGGCTTTTGCCTCCCTTCTCATAGTGTACAACAGGTATATTACAGGTTTAGTGGTGCAGTTTTCTAGCAAATCCTTTTCCACATGGCTCATGAAGAGGTTTGCATGTTGGGGAAGGGGATCGGGAGCATCTTTGTGCCCCTAGTTGTGCCTGTGGTTTTTCATAGATTCATAGATTTTCATAGATTATAAGGCCAGAAGGGAAATCATCAGGTCCATCCCCCTGCACCAAGCAGGAAAAACAACTGGGGGTCAGCTGACACCAGCAAGGTGACTGTCTAGTCTCCTCTTGAAGACATGCAGGGTAGGTGATTGCACCACCTCTGGAGGGAGCTTATTCCACAGTCTGGACACCCTGACTGTGAAGAAGTTTTTCCTAATGTTGAGCCCAAATTGATTTTCCAGGAGTTTGTGGCCATTACTCCTGGTTTTCCCCTCAGGTGCCCTGGTGAACAGTTGCTCACTGAGCCCTTGATGTACTCCCCTAGTGTAGTGGTAAGCTGCTACCAGGTCCCCTCTCAGCCTTCTTTTTCTCAGGCTGAAGAATCCCAAATCCATGGGTGACTGTTGCCACCTTAGTCGGGGGGGCATGTGCCCCCTCAGTGACCAGTCAGCCAATCTCGCCAGTGCTCACAGGGGAGGCACCAGCACTCCTGCCTGCTCTCCCTTGCCCATCACCTAAGAGTGTGATGGGCAAGGGGGAGTGTGGCCTGTCAGGGGGTGCACCAGCACTCTCAGGGGGTGCACGTACATCCTCGTGTGGCCCCTATGTGTTACCACTGCCCAGATCCCTCAGCCTTTCCTCATATGGCTTTCCTTTTAAGACTCTGATCATATGGGTGGCTCTTCTTTGGACTCTCTCAAGCTTGTCCATGGTCCATGTCCTTGTTAAAATGTGGTGCCCAGAGCTGGACACAGTACTCCAGCTGCAGCCTCACCAGTGCTGAGTAGAGTGGAATAATCACCTCCTTGGTTTTGCTGGAGATGTATCAATTGATGCATGCCAGAGTATTATTTGCCCTACTGGCTACAGCATTACACTGCCAGCTTATATTCATACTGTGGTCTATTATTACCCCCAAGTCCCTTTCATTTGTGGTGCTAGTCCCAAGGTAGAGCACTTTACATTTCTCAATGTTGAACTTCATTAGGCTCCAATCCGCCCAACTTGCTAACCTGTTTAGGTTCGCATGTATCTGCAGCCTATCTTCAACCATGACCATGCCCCCCCATAACTTGGCATCATCCATGAACTTGGACAGTGAGCTCTTCACCCCCACATCCAAATCATTAACAAAGATGTTGAAAAGTACTGGGCTGAACTCCGGGTTGAGTTCCTCCCTGTGTTTTGGTGGTCTGTAGTATACACCTACAGTTAGATCTCTTTTAGGAAGTGTCAGTTGAAAGTGGAGCTGTTGTGGGTGAGAGATGAAGTGGATGATTTGTTCAGTATGTTGTGATTTGCAAATCTAAGTGCAATCTGCATTATTATTTTTTGGTATTTCAGGCAGGCAGCTATATCTTCATGGTATGGAATATTTATATACAGGCTATTGACATCCCATGGTTGCAGTTATGACCTTCTCAGGGAGGTGGTTGATATTCCAGTTATTATTGAGGAAGTCTGTTATGTCTTGTAGAAAATTCATTTTTTGAATGACAAGTGTTTTTTATGAACCTGGATAGCTCTTAATTGAGGGTACTGTAGTTAGATATGATGCTTCTGCCTGGGTTACCTTGTTTTCGAATCTTGGGGAGAATGTACAATGCTCTTGGGGTGGGAGAGTGAGTGATTCATGAAAGCAGTTTTTCCTGAAGCTGATATAGAAAGCATTTGATAATGTTCTACAGTTCAAGAGTCATTACTTGTATTGCGTCCTCCCAAAGTCTTTTAACAGTAGTTAGTGTCTCAATTTTCTGGTAGTCTCTTTGATACAGTCTTGATGGTTGACAAAGACTATAACTTTTCTTTATCTGCTGGTTTGATGGCTGCCTCATTTTGATCTTAGGGACTATCTGACTTTTTTCTCTGATTTGGAAAGAGGTTATGGTGGCTTTTGTTGAGAATTTAACTGCTATCTTTCTTCCTAAAACAGTCAATGTAGTAGCCCAGAGGTTGTCAACCAGAGGTACGTGTACCCCTGGGGGTACTTTGAAAGGTCTCAGGGTGTGTGTGTGGGTGGGTGGAAAGAGAGCACAGCCACCCCGTGCCACTGCCTCCCAGGAGCAGAGCCAGGGCAGGGTGAGAGCAGGGCTGCACAGATGCTGTGCTGCTGCCACCCACCACATCCCTGCTCCACATTGGACCGCTAGCACCTCCTCCCCAGCCTCTCCCCCCACCCAGCCGCTTGCCACCCCCTGGGTGGTACACTTACTAAAAGGGGGCACACTTATTTAAAAAGGTTGAAAACCCCTGTAGTAGTCCAATGTGTAGATGTCAAGTCAGATTTGTTTGTTGATGTTATCTGTTATGGCAGGAAGGTGGCTGGAAGTGGTTCTGTCCTGGTTATGGAAGTATCTCAGGCAAAGTCTGTGGAAGAATTCTAACAATTCTCCACATATTAGTGTCTTGTTATGTTGTTTATCCAGAGAGAAGATCAGGACTTAGGAAATTATGGATGTTTCAGAGTGGAATAGGGAGTGTTATGATAGTTCCACCCAGAACACCAACATCATTAACCTGTTTTGATTTTCTCCTGTGTTGCTGGTATGCTGGCTGTGAGGTGGCTCTTGAGATAGGCGATTCCACTTTCTCCTCTTATGTTGGATGGTTGTCATCAGGCTTTTTTGGCAGGAAGTACAAGGTTGCTGCATAGTAACAAATTAAGTCTTTGGGTTTTATATCTTAATTTAGTAGCACAAGTAAGTATGCCCTGATTAAGCTGATCCCTTTTGGAGTAGGTTAGGTAAAGAAGTTTTTCTGAGTTTCTCCTGAACATTTGTGTTGTTAGTCTGGAGTTATGTGTGTTAACCAGAGGGTTGTAAAGAAGATAAGAAGAAAATAAGGTACCATACAGGAGAGCAGAGGTTGTGAATGTGTGTACTCAGTTTGTCACTACAAACTGGTCTCCAACATGCTTGTGAGACAAAATGGGCAATAGATTGTGGAGCCATTTGACAAACCCTGAGAGCACAGTAACTTCTTGATATTCTTTAGAGTGTTCTCTACAAGACGTTCTTGAGTGGCTTCTTTGATAGATTTTAATGATGGGAGCAACACATTTTCCACCATTTTGGCATCTAATTGACTTTGATGAAAATTTTCAAATACCATAAAAGTCTCATTTTCAGAGATTTGAGCACTGATCACTGACAAATTTAAATTGCAGTTTCAATTGGACTTTCAGTTGAACTCCTCACCCCACTGCTCTGAATGATTTCCTGATATCCAGTTTAAATGTACATTTTCTCACATGTATTTTATTACTACCTGTTTATATACTACCTGTTTTCTTTTTCCTTGGTATTTAAATCTTTCCAGACCATGTGCGACAGTTGATATGTCTCCCTCATCTATCCTTTAACAAAACCATACAAAATTGGATATGTGTGTGTGTGTGTGGGGGGGGGGGGGGGGTTAAATATATATATAAATGCCTCCAAGGCTTTAGTAATTTTTGTTCCTCTTTTGAATTCCCTCCAAATTGTTGATGACTCTTTGGCTGCAAGAATTTCAGACAATATTACAGGTGTAGTCTCTTCAGTGATGCTGAGAAGAAATGTTTTGTCTTTGAATTTGACGATTTTGCCTTAAATAATCTTGGGTTGCACTGTTGGCCTTTTTACATGGTAATTTTGGGAGGCTCCAGGAGCTCTTAACTCCTGGATTGTTTGCACATTAACACCAGAACTGGTTTTAAGCACTCATTATGTGGCTCAAAGTGACATCACTCCAAATCAGGATTATCTCTGATCTGTCTTATTGAGCTTGTGTTGCACTAAGGTGAAGTCACTGTAGGCAACACCTTAGTGTAAACACCCCACAGGTCAGTGTGGCCTGAAGATATTTTTACTGCTGTATTGCAATGCAAGTTTGCTTCCAAATTTTCTATCTTCTTTGTGTACAAATATTTCTGCTCCCTGTATTGTCCTGTCCTGTTTTCTTTTTCTAGAAAATTCATTTGAAGTGGAAAAAAGGAAAAAATGTTGCATTAGAAAATGATAAATATACCTTCTGTTTTTGTGCTTTGATTTTTTTTAAAGTTCATTAAAAATCATCTGAACACATGGTGAGATTTCTGCATATATGATGCAAATATGAGTTGGTAATACAGCTAGTAACAAAGGCGGAACTTGAAAAAGATGCAACAGAGGGATTGAATCTGGCTTTTCCCTTCTATCCTTAACTTATTCATTGCAGGACCTTATTCCTGGCCTTCTACAAATTCTCTAGGCTTGCAGTGAAGAAAAAAAATGCATGATAATGATGTTACTCTGCAAAACCACGTGGCTAGCACATCAATGGCACTTTTTACTAAAAGCTATGGGGCTGTTCCATTCCATTTTACATATATATAGGAACTTGGAATATCTTGATAAGATCATGAAATACACACAAGGCACATTTACACATGTCCCTGATTGTGCATTCATTGTGCACAATCATTTAGTACTGAAAGTACTTGCTAAAGCAAGTACTAAATGACTGTGCAGTAGCCGCTGGTACTGTGCAGTCCTGGTGGTGCACAGTTATTCTTAGAAGCTAGGTCACAGTAGCAATGAGCTACATCACTGTAGCATCTCGTGTAGACATGCCCACACACTAGCAAACCCTCTTTTTTTCTTTTTAAAGTCTAATTACTAGCCTATGATACATATGAGAATAGATTTACCATATCATGATTTAAACTGTCTTCAAAACTACAGAATGGTATTTGCATAAAGTAATTTAAATGTATTTCAATTACTTCCTTGGCAGTGAAAGTTGTTAACATAAACTTGAACAAACTAGGAACAATGGAGACAAATCTACAAATCTGTGTCTGGGGTTATATTGCGGGTCATTCCATTTTTTTTTTTCAAATGCAAATATTAGTAAATTAAAATGTATCAGTAGTTTAGCTTTTAATGTACAATTTTTTATTACTAAAATATTCTCTGTTTTGAATACTATTTGAGAGGATAACAATACTTAAATTAATTAAAAAGACTAGTAGTATTATTTATATAGTTATATTGTTACATTTTTCTAATGTGTACATTGCTAATGTGATAACATGTTCCATAATTATCTCAGTCTGGATTTATAAGATCTTAATGAGTACATTTTTTCCTTAGCTATATCCTAAGCTAACAAAGTGAGGCTTTATTCAGTGTAGTGAAAATTTAAAAACCTTGATATAAAGCAAAACCAAAAAAAGGAAATGATTATGCTGGTATTAAGATAGTATTATCAAAGTAAATTACTAGATGACATCATTTCTAAAAAAATCTTTAGGACATAACTGTAATCACCCGTGCCGATCACTGGAACGCTTTGCCTTTTCGTGCTGCTTGGACACAGCTGTCTCCTTTTGGGTTGACAACTTGCCTTCCAGTGAGTTTTCCTAAAAGGGTCCCCAGCGGTTCTTGCCTGCTACATCTTTGTTGGTATAGATTATTGCTGGGAGGAAGTTCACTATGCAAGTTCTCTTCTGTCACTTGTTTAGGTCTTCAACTCAGGGCTCTGCCTCCCCTACACCTTGCTTTGCGCCAACCAGTGATGATGTTATTCTGGCCAAGGCTAAAGCAAAGTCAACCTGCCACATCTGGGCCTTTGGCTCTTGTCTGATCTTAGTCCCAATTTGGAGGGTGTACCATCCTTTTGTAGGCTTTACATTGGCCTGACTCCTTATGGTGTTCACCCTGGGGTATCTTCTCTCAGGGTACTCCCTCTCCCCCCTCCAGGGGCTACTCACAGCTTCCATATTCTTTCTTCTTTTTTTCTCTCTATAGGCTCACCACTGTTCAAGTCTCTCCCAGCATCGTATGGGATCCATGGTCTTGAGAGAGGTACGTATTCTGGCTCCTCTGAGGCAGCCTTAGCAGGGTATCCTACTTCTCAGGGTTGCCACCACTCACCCCTTCCGGGGCATTCATCCATCTCATGCCACCCTGGGCTCTCTGGAGGATTCAATTCTGGTCCTCCATGAATGTGGGTTGGCGCGGTTTTTATCTCCTGCTCTAAGGGCTGGCTGAAAAACTGGTGTTCGCATGCAGCCACAAAATGTGCCCATGTTGGTTCTGGGGATTGTACCTGATCCCCAGCAGCAGACTGCTGTTGCCGCTTTCCTCCTCACTCCTACAGTGGCTTGGCTTGTCTGCTGTCTGCGGCGTCGCTGCCGCCACATCTTTGATCTTTGGTGGCAGTCTGCAGCTGCTGCTTTTCTCTCCATCCCAGAGCCAGAGGTAAGTTTTGTTTCGTGGTGGTGTCTCTGCCACAATGACCTTGGCTTATTCTGTCATTTCTGAGAAATATGCAGAGGGTACATCTATATGAGATGTTTACTGTGCAGTTGACTAATTAATTGCACAGTGAATGTCTCAGTGTCTACATGTGCGCCCTATTAGCGTACATGAAACTAATAAACTCTGCAGCAGGTTAGGAATTGTAAATACAAATCCTAATCTGCTGTGGAAGGTTTTGTGTGTGTGTGTGCAGCAGTGTATGTGTTGCTGCTTCCCTGCTTGGCTGGGGCACAGGGTGCTTCAGGGCGGAGCTAGCCAGCAGGCAGGTCCCATGCTGAAGCACCCTCATGCCTCGGCCAGTCTCTCTGCAGCACATGGAGCCCAGTTGGAGCAGCCCTGGGCTGGCTGGCTGACCCTCTGGGTCCTTTGCTAGCTTGGGCTGCTCTAATGTGGCTCCACATTCTGGTACAACATGCTCTGGAGTTTTTTGCTCCCAGGCATACATTCAAATGGCACACCTGGGAACAAACAAGTTTGGAGCAATAATCTTCGGAGTTTATTCATGTGCATTAATTGCATGTCTAGATGCTCCCAGAGGTACTTTTTCCTTATTTGGAAGGGAAAAACCTTTTATCCACCTTTTGGTGGAAAGACAAACTGATCCTCAAACTGTGCTATCAGTTCTTTGTGTGCAAGACTGACAAGAATATATAATAACATTATATTTATTATCAGGGATGTTAGTTATAGGTGCATTGGTCTAGGGGTATACGCAGAAAAAACTCTTTGAGTAGAGGTGATATTTTTTATTAGACCATTTCATATTATATTTATTATGTTTTTTTAAATTAACAATAGTTACTCCTTTTTGTAATTCCTAAGGAAAAGTTCTCAAACTATGATTTGATGACCAGCAGTGGATCCAAAGCATCCAGTGTGGTTTGCAGAGCGTTATATGTCAGGAAGAGGAGAGAATATTAGAGAATCTCTATCATGATCTGAATAGGAAAATGTTGGAATAAGTAATACATTATTGACCTGTGGGGAATCTGATAAGGGCTAACGCAATTTAGGAAGTTGCACAACGCAATTTAGGAAGTTGCTCGCGCAATTTAGGAAGACACTGGAGTCAGAAGCGGACTGGTCAAGTTCGCCGATGACACCAAACTTTGGGACAAAGCTTCCACACCAGAAGACAGGCGGGTGATCCAGGCTGACCTGGACAGGCTCAGCAAGTGGGCGGACGAGAATCTGATGGTGTTCAACGCCGATAAATGCAAGGTTCTCCACCTTGGGAAGAAAAACCCGCAGCATCCTTATAGGCTCAGCAGTGCTATGTTGGCTAGCACTATAGAAGAAAGAGACTTGGGGGTCATCATTGACCACAAGATGAACATGAGCCTGCAGTGCGATGCTGTGGCTAGTAAAGCGACCAAAACGCTGGCTTGCATCCATAGATGCTTCTCAAGCAACTCCCGGGACGTCATTCTCCCCCTGTACTCGGCCTTAGTGAGGCCACAGCTGGAGTACTGCGTCCAGTTTTGGGCTCCACAATTCAAAAAGGATGTGGAGAAGCTTGAGAGAGTCCAGAGAAGAGCCATGCGCATGATCAGAGGTCAGGAAAGCAGACCCTACGATGACAGGCTGAGAGCCATGGGGCTCTTTAGCCTGGAAAAGCGCAGGCTCAGGGGTGATCTGATGGCCACCGATAAGTTTATCAGGGGTGATCACCAGTATCTGGGGGAATGTTTGTTCACCAGAGCGCCCCAAGGGATGATGACTAGGTCGAATGGTCATAAACTACTACAAGACCGTTTCAGGCTGGACATAAGGAAGAATTTCTTTACTGTCCGAGCCCCCAAGGTCTGGAACAGCCTGCCACCGGAGGTGGTTCAAGCGCCTACATTGAACACCTTCAAGAGCAAACTGGATGCTTATCTTGCTGGGATCCTATGACCCCAGCTGACTTCCTGCCCTTTGGGCAAGGGGATGGACTCGATGACCTTCCGAGGTCCCTTCCAGCCCTAATGTCTATGAAATCTATGAAAGTTAACGTGCAAAGGTTCTTAAAGAAATTTATGCTGTGAAGTCTTGATCTTGATGCAGTATGTCTGGAGTCCAAGTACCTTTTTGCATTAAGATAGTGCAAAGACTCATTGAAAATCAGTGGGATACAGGGTCTTAAATTCCTAATTCACAAAGTCTCCTAACACAATAAGGTAGTTTTGAAAATTGTACCTACTGTCAAATCTATTAGTTCTCACTGTGCTTTTTCTCCCCCTTGTGATTCACCTGCCATAACAGTTGTTGCAAGGGTTCTGTAAGTTCATTTCTCTAACATATATTTAAGAAATTGTTTTTAATTTGTGAAAATTATTCCTCCTCCTGTCCCCTTTCCTTCACCACTTTTTCACTCCACCCACACCTCCTCTTACCTGTACACCTTAAGTGTTACATTCCCTCAGGGCAGATTTTTGTGTTTTGAGCTCTGTCAAAGTTCCTGCTGGTTTTGTTAAGGTTCCTCTTTAGGCCCTAGTTCCAATTAAGTTTAGGAAATTTAAAAAAGAAATTTATCTGAAAGTCTTCCTGGACCTGAAAGGTAAATAATAATAATATTTAGTGCCTGGCTTGCTTCACCTGAAGCCATGCTGGATAGGTGTACTGGTGGGAGATCCTCTCCTTTGGAAGCTGAAAGAATGTGGAATTGTTTGGCTGCTGAAGTCAGATCCCTTTCTTTCAGGAGGAATATCCTTCACTCCAAAATCAGCTCTTCATGGGTTACTTCAGCTTTTTAAATTTCTATCTCAACATCTTGCTCTTATCCCACAATAAAAAAACCACCTACCCTGCATTACCTTAACCCCTAAATGAAAGACAAATAAACTGCTGCAGGTTAGTTTTCATTTACTTTGGGATAAGAATGTGCACACGAGCAGTTACTGCAGAGTAATTGCTAGTGCTGTAAATCCCAATCCTCCTTCATTTCATGGTAACTTGTTTTGTGCCCATGCCTCTGGCACATTTTGGAAGAGATACTGACTTGGCTCACAGGAGTGTTGTGAAGTAATATTTGAAATGTCATTAATGTTTGAAAAGTGATTTGAGACCCCTGGATGGAAGGCTTCACTGAAGTGCAAACTAGCATATTATTATTTCTTTCTGACTTACCACGCTGTCTGCATCCATGCCCATAGATATGAAGAGCTGTATGCATTAATATTTTAGGCAATTTAGAAGTATACCTCAGAACCATTCCTAATTTTGCCTTTATTCCACACAGACATGATGTTATCTCACTTTTCCTATAAATTATTAACATGAGAATAGCTGAAGCATGAAAATAACGTAATAGGAAATGTTGTTTATGCTAAATCAGGGAATCCCACATCACAATAGCTTTCACAGATGTGTGGGTGACACTTAGGTGTTGGCAGGCTTAGAAATGTTCATGACAATGCTTTATTCATTTGTTTTATGAAGCTCTCAGTAAAGCAACAAACAGAAAGGAGGATGTTTTTATAGACTACTGCATTCATTTGAGTAGGGCAATATTTCCAAAAATAGCTACATAATAAATTTGTTCACAGGAAGTAGATGAGAGATTGTGTAATTGCACTGTAAGAAGAATTATTAATACATTCAGAATTTTATATCTTATATTTGTCAAGATTATCATTGGGTTTTTGGTATAAGCAGTAGATACTATAAAAGTGGCTACTTTAGATGAAAGGTGTATGAGAATTGTACTCTGTAAACTTTACAAATTCTGTGATGCTTCTGTGAATTGAGTTTCACCCCTTTTTTTTTTTTTTTGCATACAACATGTATATTTTCCCGCAAGACACCAGCTGGGAGAAACTGGGGTATGCACTGTAAGTGAGAAAAATTGATCCTCTGAGGTCTGGAAAATTGGTGGTGGAAGACCTGTGGCAGCATTAATTGCAGCGACTCTGGGAGCCATGGCAATTATGGTAACTCTGCCACTGCTCCCTCGCCACCAAATTTCCGGAGCCCTGGAGCTTGATGGCATAGTCTGGTGTGCCAGACTGGGCTGGCATGTAGGGTCAGTCCACAGCTGGACCTGGTTTGCAGCCCCAGACCTGGCATGTAGGGTCAGATCTGACACACAGCCCTAGACCTGGTGACCCCAGATCTCAGTTACTTACCTGTATTACAAGGTAAGATCTTTTTTCCTTCTTACTGCCTTCCAAAACCAGGGTGCATTGTATATCTCAGGGCATGCTATTTGCAAGAAAGTATGTTATTTTTTTGAAACTGCATAATAAACTTTTTTTCCTTGAGAACTAGCTTTTTTATGTGCTTTATTCCAGCAGAGGTGGATGGAAAATGACTTAACATTTGACAAGGTTGTTTGGTATTGATGATGTTTTATGTTATCTTTTTGTTCTTGTGAGGATATGAAACAAACAGACCTTGGGAGCAACGGACATGTTCAGTCCATTAACCCTATTTACCTGGTTCAGTACTGTGTGTCAGCACTATTCTGTTACTGGATATTCCCAAATCACTTGCATTTGTGAACTGATTATGATGTGACATTGGCAGCCAAATCCCAAGATTCATTCACTTTTAGATATAGATGCTTAAAATGCAGGTTGAGGTAAGTTTTTTGTCAACTTATAAGCAAGTATCTTTATCACATTTATATAAACTCACTTTGCAATTGAACAAGTACTTTGTTTGCAAAGTCTGACATCAGTGGCACCGCTCACACTGTAAGTACATATGTTTTTAGAGGAGCAGAGCCTTTAATTATAAACTCTTTGGCTTTTCCTATTTATTCATAAAGAGGCTTATGCAATGGGACTTCGCTGCTTGGAGCATCTAGGAAAAACAGTGACATTGAATGAATAATGGTGATAAAAATATCTCAAGTTCTGAGTACAGCCTTTGTGTAGAATAAGCTATCCAATGTTTTTGTCAATATGAATGTAGCAACTATTAACGTGGGATTGATAATCAAAAAGAGTGTGGCCAGTGTCATGCAACAGAAAATGTTTCAGTAAAATAAACCATCTGTGTCTAAGATATATTTCAGTGCTATATCCATCAACACGGGAATGCTTGCCTCAGGGGAAAAAATTACTGTTGTAGCTTGAGGTACAGTTCTGTACATAATTTGAAATCTCCTTACAAAATGGAATCCTGAATTCCAAGCTATGGGGCAAGCTTCAGCATACTGTTACTGGGCTAGAATAGCTTAGTAGGGCACAGGAAAACTATAGCAAAAGTAGAAAGTTATTCTTTCACTTAATTTAATATAATAGGTATAGATTATGTTAAGGGAAACCACACTAAGGGGGAAAAAAGATATGCCTGATGTTAAATAAAAGGATTAAAATAATAAGATTACAGGTTAGTAAGAGGATTTTTGTAATAATGTGCTGCCAGTGTAATTGAAGGTAGTATTTGTCATGCAATGGAAACAGTGGAATATTATACCTTTGTAGTATAATCTGGTTCTGTAAATTATACCTTGTGCACTGTACATGATCCCATTTCCCCTTTTGTAACTGCCAAGGCTCATCACCTTTAACTGTGTCCCCAAGTAAGAAGCATTTACAGACTACTGATTTTAGTTGCACAGAAAAGATATAGCAAGTGATTTCTCCAATAAAACTAGATGAAACAGAATTCTCTGCATTACAATCGTTTCTTGCCCTGCAGGGAGATAATTCACTTTTCAGAGATTCTGGGAGTTCATAGAAATAACACCCAGAATCTGGAAAGTGAGAGACCTCCCTGCAGGCGATAAGATTGCAGTGCAGCTTTCCCACAGAGTTGCCCAGCTCTGGAAGAGGAGGAGATCACTTAGGCTACCAATGATGCGTGTGTTTTGTGCACGAGGCCCGCAAATATCAGCACATTTGGAGTCCCAAATGTTCAGGGCTTGACCTCATTAGTAAAGAATTGACCCAAGTAGAGCCACCATCAAGGGAACCTCAATCCTGAGACAATCCAACAATCTCAAGTACTCAAAGCTGTTGTGCTGGTGACATGATCCATCCCATTAGCCCTCATCAGTAAGATATAGACTTCCTTGTTTCAACATGATTAAAATGTTTAAAATACTTTTGAAACAGCTACATATTTTTGCTGACACCATTTTTTTAGAAGAATGAAATGCTCTGAAGCATATACTTGAATTGTATGTGACTGCTGTGGTAGAAAAAAGCCACCTGGAGATTTCTTTATTTTTTTTCCTGGGCTCCAAGGCAAATTTTATGTCCATCTGCACTTCAATACTACAGGAGCATAAATATCAAACTATGTTAAGTTGCACCCAGCTGGAAAATATATACTTTATGAGAAGGATGACATTATTTAACAGTACTATGTTCATATGGTTATGAGTCTTATAGGGATAATAAATTTGAACCCAATATTGTATCCAGTACTATTTTATTGAAAACCTTTTTCTTCTAAAAAAAAGTTTTTAAACTGTGTCCTTGATTTATTAAGACTGCAGTAAAAAAGAAATCACTTTGTGGACATATGGATATAGTTTTAAAAATTGGCTCAATTTAGGAATTGCTGATTTATGTTGCTATTGAAAGAAATGTTGATTATGTTACAATATAGATCAACATTGAGTTTTACCTGATATTAAACATCCTCAGCAAAGCTGTGACAGTGTACCCCAACTGATGATCTGCTCCTTCAGTAAGGAAAGCAATTCAGTAGAACTCAGAAATAATCACCAATGATATACATTGTTCACTGTCTAATTGGCAAAAGCAATTTTGGTTTGGGGAGGGGGGTGGAGAATCAATCACCTAAAAAACCCCAGATACAGTAAAATCCCTGTTATCCAGGATTTTACTAACCAGAATACTCCATTAACCAGAATTTCAGTGGTGGGATGCACATGGCGCTGTACCCTGCTGCTTCCCTGCCTGCTGCACCACTTTCTTCCCTGGCTTTCTTCCCTGGCTCTCCCCCCGCTGCAGCAGCCTGTAACCAGGCTGCCCTGGCATTTCGGGGAAGGGGGGAGTGGCGCAACGCTGGATGCAGAGGAGGGGACCCAGTCCCAGCACCAGTACCTCCCACCCCACCTGGGGTCAGAGTTGGGAGACTTACACCCCCAGACAGTGGCTCCAGCCCTGTGGGTCCATGCAGAGCACCTGGGTGCAGCACCCACCACAGGGAGAGGGGCCAGGCTCTCCCACCTGCCCCCCTGGTAGGACTCCCAGCTCCCAGTACCCCGGGCAGGGCCACAGCCTGAGCCACCGGGGTGCAGTTGGGACCCGCCCATCCTGGGAGTGATTCTCATGGCTCCTCCTGCCCTGCCTGGGGTCAGAGCTGGGAGCCCTGTGCCCCTGGGCAGCAGCTCCAGCCACACCCCCATGCCCTGTGCGGCTGCCCCCCCCGCCGCGTATCCAGCCAGAAACCCTGTGCCTCAGGTAACCAGCACTTTTAGGTTACTGGCACCCCCCATTCCTCACTCATGCAGGATAACAAGGATTTTACTGTACCTTTAAAAAAATAAGGGGGTATTTATAATTTTCCTAATTGTTTATTATGCTTTGTATTTCTGAAATTAGGAGAGGGATACAAAGCTACAGCAATCTTCAAAGTACAGTTCTCCAAAAATGAACAGGGAAGTTTGTAAGCAGTTCATTGGGAGCAAGAAGAGGAAGGAGAAAGAGGAAGAGGCAACAGATTCTGTTTCACTGCATTTGGCTTGCTGAGCATTTGTTTGGTGGGCTGTGTGTTTGGGAGTGTGCTCTGAGCAGCTGGGAGTGCTGCTAGTTGAGTGATTACAGGGGGAAGTTCATTAGGCAGTCTGCCTGGAAACTCTCACCTTCCTCCTTCCTTCACTGTAAGCTTGGTGAGAGGAAGTAGGAAAAAGGGAACACTTTGGGGCTAAGGAGCAGAAACAGGCCAGCTTACAAAGGAGTTTGCTAGGGAAGGTCTGCTTGGAAAGAAGGGCAGGAAGAAAGAGGTGGCAGATTAAGAGTTCCAGAGAAATTGCTGGAGGATATCACAATACCAGAGCTACTGACACTGCAACCTCTTCCTCTGCTTGGATCTATGAGATGTCTGTTCAGGCAGGACCGCTCACTGTCAAGGCTTCTACCCAGGTTCTGGCTTGGTGCATTGGAGATTGCAGCTTGCTGTTACCTCAGGTGGATTAGGGGAGGCTGGGGCCAGCAACTGTTGTGGCCTCAGCAACTTTACTTGGGGCCTGGGGGCCTGCTGGAACTGCAGCCACAGTGAGCCTGCAGGAGGGAGCCTGGCCAGCAGCCGGAGTATGACTCTGGTCGGCCAGGCTCTGGTTTTGGGGGGCACATGCTGGCACCATGTGTACCAGCTCACTTTTTTTAGGCATGGGTTTTTTGACCCTGGGATCTCCTGTACTTAGGACAGGACAATCCCATGTACTAGTACAGGCTGGGGGCTGACTGGCTAAGCAGTAGCTCTGCAGAAAAGGACCTGGGGGTTACAGTGGACAATAAGATGAATTTGAATCCTTAAATCTTAAATCTTTCAGGTTCCCCTGTGTGCCCTCCATGCTACTCACTGCTGCCTGCTTGCTTCTGATCAGCAGGGGAGTGAAAATCATAGTTTTAAATATGGCACCATTTTTGCCTCCCTGCCAGTCAGCAGAAAGTAGTGGGGCAATTAGGGCCCCTCAGCCAATCAGCAGTGGGAGGTAGAAATGACACTATATTTGAAACTGCATTTTTCACCTTCCCGTCAATCAGAAGTGAACGGGGAGTGGGAGGACCAGCAAGTGGTAGGGCTTGTCCACCAATCAGTGGTGTGGAGGTCTGTAGGGGACTCTGCAAAATTAAAGGAGCTGCCATGCATTCCACTGCTACTGCAAATTTGGTAGGTTCCTAAATATGAGCCAACAGTGTGCCCTTGTTGCAAAGAAAGCTAATGGCATACTGGGCTGCATTAGTAGGAGTGATGCCAACAGATCAAGGGAAGCAATTCTTTTATTCTATTCAGCAGTGATAAGATCCCATCTGGAGCACTGTGTCCAGTTTTGGGTCCCCCACTACAAAAAGAAGGTGAACAAATTGAAGAGAGTCCAGTGGAGGGCAACAAAAATGGTTAGGAGGCTGGGGCACATGACCTAGGAGGAAGGAACTGGGCTTATTTAGTCTTGAGAAGAGAAGACTGAGGGGGATTTAAGAGCAGCCTTCAACTACTGGAAGGGTGGTTCCAAAGAGGATGGAGCTAGACTGTTCTTAGTGGTGGCAGATGGCAGGACAATGAGCAATTGTCTCATGTTGCAGCAAGACAAGTTTAGGTTAGATATTAGGGAAAATTCTCCCATTAGGAGGGTAGTAAAGCACTGGAACCCATAGAAGTTATGGACTCTCCATCCTTAGAGGTTTTTAAGACTGGAACTGGCTTGGAGGATATATTTGGGGATGGTCCTGCTTTCAACAAGTGGTTGAACTAGATGACCTCCTGAGGTACCTTCTGTGGGGGGAAAAGAGAAGGGTGAGGAGAAAGTCCCAGGAAACCCAAACAAGGAACACTTACCACAGGTGTGGAGAGAAGCACAGCCAGAGCAGGAACCATGCCACCGCATTTCTGCAGTATGTGCTCCCTTTGGATTGGCAGAGGGAGCATGAAGATGGGTATTTCTGGCCCCAGAGAGGACCAGCCAAGGGAATTCCATGGTAAGCAGAGAGAGGGGAGAGAAGCCAGAAGCCTTCTCAGCCACTCATGTCCTGCGGCTATCCATGGGTGCAGAAAGCAGACCCACTCACCAGAGTGGTCAGAGGACCACTGAGAAAGCTCCCTGGTGTGGTGTGTCCAGGACTGGCTGAATCCAGCCACATGCAGAAGAAAGTGACGAAAACTGAGGCAAGCAACTGGCAGAAGGAGGGAAGGAGAAAGATTTGCCACTGAGCAGCATCAGTGAGTTTCAGGAGTATTGCCCCCTTTGATTGTTTTTTTTCCCTCTTTTCATTGTGCTTCTCTCTAGCTGTGCAGGGGGAGGAGGGGGACAGCCTCTTTCTTTTAAAGTATGTTGACCTTGACCCTCAGAAACTAAGCTGAGGTGGAACAGACATGCAGGCATGCTTGTTGACCCTGCAAGGAAGCCAAATAATTTGACCCAGGAAACTAGGTGGAATTGATTTAAGTGAATTGTATTTTGGACTCCTATTGAACCAGCCTGGATTGTGGATTGAACCAGCTTGTGGACCTGAGTTGAGTTGATTTTAGTTAAGTGTCTGATGGACCCTCATTGAACTGTCCATGAAGAAATACTCAATGTCTTTTTCGACTCATTCTTCATAGGCAAGGTCAGCTCCCAGACTACTGAACTGGGTAGTACAGTTTTGGGGAGAAGATGAGCAGCCAACAGTGGTGAAAGAACAGGTTAGGGACTATTTAGAAAAGCTGGACATATACAAGTCCATGAGGAATGGGATGCCAGATAGGATGCTCCCAAGGGTGTGGAGGGAGTTGGCTGATGAGATTGCAGAGCCACTGGCCATAATCTTAGAAAACTCATGGCTATCAGGAGAAGTCCAAGATGCTTAGAAAAGGGCAAACAGTGCCCTTTTCTATGGTCTCCCACAACATTCTCCCAGGCAAGATAAGGAAGTATGGGCTGAATGAATGGACTGTAAAGTAGGTTGAAAACTAGCTGGAGCATTGGGCTCATAGGGTAGTAATCAAAGGCACAATGTCTAGTTGGAGGCCAGTATCAAGTAGAGTGTCCCAGGGGTTGGTCCTGGGGCAAGTTTTGTTCAATGTCTTCATCAGTGACCTAGAAGATGGCTTAAAGTGAGCCCTCAGCAAGTTTGCAGATGACACCAAACTGAGGGGGGAGTAGTAGATATGCTGGAGGGTAGGACTAGTATTCAAAATGACCTAGATAAATTGGAGGATTGGGTCAAAAGCAATCTTATGAGGTTCAACAAGAACAAGTGCAACATCCTGCACTTAGGATGGAACAATCGCATGCATTGATACAGGCTGGGAGCTGACTGGCTGGGCAGCAGTTCCACAGAAAAGGACCTGGGGGTTACAGTGGATAATAAGCTGAATATGAGCCAGCAGTGTGTCCTTGTTGCAAAGAAGGTAACGGCATACTGGGCTGGATTGGTAGGTGTGTTGCCAGCAGGTCCAAGGAAGTGATTATTTCCCTCTATTCAGCACTGGTGAGACCATATCTGGAGTACTGTGTTCAGTTTTGGACCCCCCACTACAGAAAGGATGTAGACAAATTGGAGAGAGTCCAGCAGAGGGCAACAAAATTGGTGAGAAGGCTGGGGCACGTGGCTTATGTGGAGAGGCTGAGGGAACTGGGTTTATTTAGTTTGGAAAAGAGAATACTGAGGGGATTTAACAGCAGTCTTCAATTATCTGAAGGGAGGTTTGAAAGAGGATGGACCTAAACTATTCTCAGTGGTGGCAGATGACAGAACAAGGAGTAGTGGTCTCAAGTTGCAGCAAGGAAAGTTTAGGTTAGATAGTAGGAAGAGTTTTCTTACTAGAAGGGCAGTAAAACACTGGAGCAGGTTACCCAGAGAGGTTGTGGAAGCTACATGCTTGGAGGTTTTCAAGAACCAGCTAGACAAAGCTTTGACTGCGATGATCTAGTTTGGGATGGTCCTGCTTTGAGCCAGGGGTTGGACTAGATGACCTCCTGAGGTCCCTCTCAACCCTAATTTTCTATGATTGATTGATTCCTGAACCTGGGGATGAATGGGTTTAGGGTGACTGTATTATGGACTCTTGTCACAGGGTCAGGTCCCAGGGATAGCAGTGACATTCCCCAGGAAGCTCCGCGACTGTGCCTTGTTCTGTCCCTAGGGTGCTATCACAGTGTGGGGTCCCCAGGGATGGCCGTGATGCCCCTAGGGCTCTGTGACCATGACAATCTTGCCCAACGGGCACCCTCTTCCTCACCTGCCACATCTTGCTGGTAATTATGATAAATAGTGAGGCTGCCCTCGAGTTTGTTTGGACATGGTCCTGATGCACCCCACTGAACCCTGTGGGTTCTTGGACACCTTTTTGGGTCCTGATCAACACGGATGCCTCATGGGACACCTTCAGCCTTATGGGCTAGATGCGTGGCTCCAAAACCACCCCTTTACCATGCCCCAAGCCTCACAGATGGTATTTAAACGTTGTCCCTCTGAGGCCTTGCTATAGCTCAGCCTCTCCTTCAGTGCTGGGCTCTCCACAGCCCTGTGTCTGCACCCACACTGTAGTGTGCCTCCAATAAGGCCTCTTCCTTCCCAATAGCCTCGGTCTGGTCCGGTCCACCAGTTTATAAACAACAACCAAAGTATAAGCCCCTGGGCTATGACATAATACCACCAGTTCAGGGTGCACTCTTTCTCCTTAAAAGAGTCAAACTTCCCCACAAGCATTAAGTGCCTTGTAGCCCAGGGTACCTCATGAGCTCCTGGAGCCCCATGAGTCCTATAGGCAGCATATCAAGTGGCCACAGCTTCTCTGGGCAATTTTTTTTTTCAGGCTTCTTCCCCTGACTGCTGCCAGAGAACTAACCCATGCTGGCCTCAGCCCTGGGGTTTATATGTGCCCAGGGCCCTGCCTTCTGGTCAGCTGACCGGGTGCAGTTGCAGGCTAATTCCCTTGTTAGCCTGCTGCCATAGTAATCTACACCTGTGGGGTTTCTGCCTGGCTCCTAGGGCTCTCTCCCTAGGCCATTTCTGCTTCTAAAGGAGCAGGCACTTTAGTGTCCTATGACAGGCGCCTTTTCATCTTGACTGTCATGCCTTGATGGTAAATGCGATAATAGGGAGGCTGCCCACAGGCCTTTGCATAACCCAATTCCACTAAATCTCTTTTGGCCTCTACCTGTGCCCAGACCCCTCACTGGGCCTCATTCCATAACTGTGTCCCCAGATAGCACCTTGAGCCTTAAGGGCAAATTGCATGGCTTCAAATCCATCCATATACCACACCTCAAGCATCACAGATGGCATCCTTACAGGTGTACAATTCACTGCTGACACACCCCTCACTGGGTCTCTGACACCTCAGCCTCTCATCCCCACTCCAGTTGCTGGACCCCTCAGTCTTTCCTCCTGCCCTTCTCTGGGCCCTCAGACCCCTCAGTAACACCCAACCAGTCACTGTGCTACCAGGTCCCCTATTCTCTCTTTTGGCCACTCTCTAGGCTGTCAGATCTGTTCCTGATCCCTTGTCCTGGACCCTGTTATTTGTTCATTTCCTGGCCACTTTCCAGGCCTTTGGACCCATCCAGCCCTGCAATCTACTCTGAGCTACTGGACCCCTCTGGTCCCACCGTACTTACATGACCTCGCTCTGTGGCACAGGCCCCTCTCACTGGGCCTCTGGACCCATGCGGTCCCAGTCTAGGGCCTCTGGACCCACATGGTCCTGGCCTTCCCTGGGCTGCTAGACCCCTGTGGTCCTGGCCTTCCTTGGTCAAGTGCTTTTCTGTTGGGGGTATACTCCCCTTGCCTCCATGGGGTTACCCAAAAGGTAGTGGAAGTTGAGGCTTTCCAGTGCCCCATCTTTGCCTTTCCCTAGAGAGGCCCATTTGTGGCATTTCATGGAGGCTACCCTGCCACAGGCAGTCCCAGCACACCAAGTAGCTATAGTAAGGTGCAGTTTTAGGTCTTACCAAGAACCAGTTTTCAAACCTTCCTGGTCTTACATGCCTCTCTCTGGGCTCTTTCCTAGATGCCCTAAGCCCCTCTTCCCTATGCTCTATGCCCAGTGGGCTGCTATCCTCTATCTCCATCCCCTAGCTCACTTTCAAACCCCTACCAGCCATTGTCATCCTGGGCTAAACGCTCCCTGACCTCTCCCTCTTGGCTGTAGCCTCACAAGGACTTTTGTGCCTCTCCTAGGCCCTGGCTCTGCCTCCAGGCTAGTTGAGACTCCAGGCTCTCCCAGCTCTGGGTGTCTCTTGCAGTGGACTCTCTCACACTTTGGCCCCTTAGATTCATAGATTCATAGATGGTAGGGTCGGAAGGGACCTCAATAGATCATCAAGTCCGACCCCCTGCATAGGCAGGAAAG
>NW_005842631.1:281515-290209 GCF_000455745.1 Alligator sinensis | reverse complement strand
TGATGGCTTCGTCACACTGCCGACTCATGTTCATCTTGGAGTCCGCTAGGACTCCAAGGTCCCTTTCCACTTCCGTGCCACCCAGCAGGTCATTCCCTAGGCTGTAGGTGTGCTGGACATTTTTCCTCCCTCGGTGCAGCACTTTCCATTTCTCCTATGTTGCCCCAGTATAGGCCAATTGAAGTTCCCAGGGCCTGTCCTCCAACTGCCAGCCCTCTCCTCTCTGTGGGTCCACCCACTCAGGCCCCTCCATAGATCACTTTCTCTTTCTCTCTCTGTGGGCTTAGAGCCCTCCGTAGCTTTTTCTCACCGCAGCCCCTTCCTTCTCTGGGCTCATCCAGGCCCTTCCTGGCCTCTCACAAAGTCCCTGTGCACACAGCTCCTCTGTGGGCTTGTCCTGAGCCTTCCTCTCAACAGGCACTAGGCACTCAGCTCCCTTCTCAGGGCTCTGGACCCCACACTGGGTCCCCAGGAACCCCCTCCATCCCCTTAGTTCCTACTCAAACCTTCATATGTCATTCTCTATGCTGGCATTCAGGAGCTGTAGCCTTCCTGCTGGGTGATGTTCCTTCACCAGCTCCCAAGATGTTACTGCCATACCTGCTGTCATGGTCTGGGCTTATACCTTGGCTAAGCCCAGCCCTCCTCCAATCAGGTGACCCTGTTCAATCAAGTGACTCTTTGATCAGGCCTAGCCACACCTTCCAGGCCCCTGGCCCCCTTAGCCCTGACCCCCACCTGCCGGTGGCTCAACAGGCTGCCTGACCTCTTAAAGTGGCAGGCACATCAAATGCCCTGCCAGAACTCCAGAAAGAATTATTTAAGTTGATTAACCCATGTACCAGCAAAGACTTGATTTGAGGAACATTGCCTAGAGCCTGAATAAATGGATTTAAACTCATAGAACCCATTATTAGAAAGGCAAGTAGTTAACTGCCAGTGGCATATTTGGCTGTACTGAATCCAGTACAAGATCTAGGCCCAGATGAGTACCAACAGGGAATTGGTAAGGGTGGGGTGTAAGGAGAGGAAGAGCCCTATGAAGGGAAGCTTCCAATAGGGCTGGCCCAGGCATTCACCAGACCACAAATCCAGCTCCCAATATTGAAGAACACCAAGGAGTGTCAGGAAAAAGCAGAATACTGGAAATTGGTGGTGGAACTGTCCTGTATCCCAACAGCTTATTCTGGTAAGACATTGGGCAGGAGCAGGCCCTGGCCATATTGTATCTATTCCTGACACCTTCCAACTCTAATTTTCTATGATTCTATGTAAATATAATAACTACAAAGGACCTATGTAAATATAATATATTCTTGCTCAACATGTCAGATTTCTGTTTATATTCAGAATCATAACTGCTTATCATAGAGACAATAATAAGTTATTACTGCAGTTTACTTCCATGAGTAGCACAGAGACTACTCAGAATGAACTGGAGTTTCCTTTCTATCTTGTGTATAATCAGCAGACTTTTGGTTAATATTTCTGTCACTTACAGCTGTGGAAATCCATTCAAGGATTTTCCTGTATCCAGAGGAGGTGTTGCAGGCAACCTAGAAACACATGAGTGTGAGTTTGGACATTGAATCTCTTGCGTTCCATTGAGGACTCTTGGAGATTGTTCTAGGCATTTGTTAACACAACAAAGTCAATTGTCTGTCTCATATTATATCCAGTTCCTATAAGGCTGAATAACATTTGGAAAAGTGATCAGGGTGTCTTCTTAATGACTTTGTTACAGTGCTATTTTAAATAGAAAAATAAATAGATGGCCATCAGGGGCTAAGTAGAGATACACTTAATTAATTGCACATTAAAATGCAGGCATATTTTAGTGCTTTAGGGAGTCCTTCACCACTTATGCATTAGTTTGTAGCAAAGAATGATAGGAAGAGTGAAAATATACTGACTTCTTACAAGCTGAATATGTTTCCAGTACAATTATAAACTAGCAAATGCCCTTGATTCATTTCACCAAACCAAAACAAACAGTGACTTCCATTGTTGCCTCTGGCTCTAGCTGTCAATGGTCTTGGCCTGTGGTCTCCTTTGTATAGCTCTTCCTTCTGCTTCAGCCAGAGTTAACTCTTTTTACTCAGGGCATCTGCTGTCCATGTTTGCTTATCTTTGTTTTCTTACAGAAAAACAAAATCTGAAGAAATATGATTAGCTCTTGGAGCATCTTTTCTCCTTCCAGATACTCTTATGCATCTACAAGTTCAAAGTGGAACTCTCCAGTCTAGCTCCAGTAGAAATAAATAAATGTAGTGTAAGAAATGCCTGTATCCAGCTGAGTGATCTATCTAGCCTCTCTTCTATTGTGTAATGGCTAGTCTCTTGTTCCTCATCTTTTGGCCTATTTCTACTCCCCATCAAAAATAAAGATAAATAATAGAAAGCCTGTGACAAGCTCAGTAACTCCCTCTCAGTCTACTTTCTTTCTTCAAATTTAGGTCAAGATTTTCTTTTTCATTGTGAGATAAAGAGGTGTTAAGTAAATAGGCACAAACAACTTGATTAACAGAAAGGTAAGGGTCCATTGTTAAACATCAAGGAATTAAAAAACTGTGATTATTTGATTACATTGCTCAAATGCAGGATTTTATGGCACAACCAAAAAAAGAGTATCTTATGTCAGAGGACCATTTTAACATAAGACAGAAATATAAAGCATTTGTATTTTTATTTAACTCTGTAGCTTTGAAGTTACATTAATGAAGGTTTTCACACTTAATTTCCCTGACTTTTAGTCAGTGATATAGGAAAGGGCCAAAAGTATCCATTACATTTCTTTAAGCACTTAGGACAATGCATAAGGTTTACGGCTATATTTCCTCCTTGGGTATATTAATGTGTTTCTTACTTTGATATAAATGCCAATAGAATTTAGGTAATTTTAATAATGTCCCAGTGAAAATATACTCCTTGCCTTCTTCAGGATTCCATACTTTTTTTTTGAAAACAGCAACAGATCTGAATTTATTTGATCATTTTGATGCTAATTTATTTTTTGTCTTTTCCTTACTTTTGTCTTTTCTTCTTTTTACTTGCTATTTAGCACTTCATCAAATACCAGTTAGGGTACAGGTACATTTGATGAAGGAGAGCTTTAATGAAAGGTGAATCTTGCATATTGGTGTGAACATAATGATACTGCAATAGGTTTCTATCTGCAACCTTTTTTGGAGCACAAAGCTAAGTGGGTTCTGGAGCAGTCACTTGGAAACAATCTGGTCTTAATGTATTAAAGTTCTTGAACTATACAGCTACAGTCTTTAGATTAGGACAGAGGCAGAAAATGAAAGCAGCCAAGTGGTATTTTTTGCAGCTTTCTCCCTTTGAAGGTCCTGCCTTTGCAAATATTTCCACATGACTCTAAGTCTGTGTTCTGTATTAATGATGGAGGCTCAGTCTTCTTATTCAACAGCATGGTTAAAGCTATGCTCCTACTTTGAGAAGTCATTGATGCTGACAGTTTTAATACGGGGTATTTATTCCTCACTTTCTTTTTCATCTATGAAAGGTAAGAGTACATCTCATGAGTTCTAGGCCTAAGATTTCAAGATCTCAAAACTAGTTTATGTGTTTGAACCAAACTCTATCAGAGCAGAAGGGACAAGAAATGGTCTTGATAGCCTCAGTTTGTTCCCATGAGTCTCAGTCTGATTCTATTTATTCTTTTTGAGACAGAAAAGGAGCTCTCTTCACATCAGATGACAGCTGGGCCTGAGAGTGAGTAGATGTCTTGTGAGTCAATTATCATTTTACTAAAGAAAACAATTCTTCTAGCTGCAAATTGGCTGAGAAGATGTCTGTATCAGCTTCTTTCTTTGGGCAGCCTCTGCTTCCTTATTAGGAATATAGCTTTCAAGCATAAGCAGACCTGTTCCAGACAGACTAAAGAAAAGGGCTGTATTTTCCCTATACCCTGATGGAACAGGGCATATTAAAGTAAATGCTTCATCTGCAGGTGCAGACAGAAGTGACACTTTTTGCCCAACCTGACCACAGAAAGCAGTTATAACTGTGGCTAAAAACAAGTGCATGGTTGCAAAGAGCTTCAAAAATGGCCAGTTAGGTGAACATCTGACCCCTCATTGCATGAGGTATCAAATAAAGATGTTTAAAAGTGTAGCATCTTCTGTAACTTGTGTCTGTGGAGCCCCCACCCTGCCACTGTTTTCAGAATGGGAGGGGGGAAAGGGAATGGAGGGAGTTCAGTCTTAGGATTTTTCAGCCCCCTTTGGAGGGTGGGGTGGGTGTATTGGAGCCCCCTGAGGTGGGGGGAGGAGTCAAATTCACCCACCCCAACCTTCAGCACCAGCTGGGGAGCCCAAAGAACAAGTTCCCTCTTCTGCCTTTCCCCCTCCCATTCTGAAAATATCAAGCACTGGCACAGAGCTATGGGCATTGCTATGGGAACCTGGCTACAGGCTCCCAGCTTGCAGCTAGATCCCCCTTCCTCGTGGAACCAACAATGAAGTTCTGTTTGGTCTGGAATAACCTTGTAACTCAGAATGCTTTGCCGAAATCATTCTGATTTCCAGCTGGGAGCTGCACTTCTGTCTGCACCCTTTGAGCCTGTGTTCGTAAGCTTCAACTTCAGTCTACCTTCTGAGGGACCAGTAATTGCCACCAGTGGAAGAGGTGTATACATGTCTTTACTCTTCCCTTTTTTGTCCTCAGATTGCAACCCATTCCCACACTACTTTCCTAACTCAATTTACTAGAAGGATCCTTGTTTGGTGGAAGCTACAGCTGGTGAAGAATGTGGCAGCCCAACTTCTGATGGGGTGGGTCATTGGGAGCACATTAACCCAGTGCTCCAGTGTCTGCACTGGCTTCCAGTAGCTGCCCAGATGCAATTCAAGATACTTGCCTTGACCTAAAAAGTCCTAAATAGCCTTGTTCCTATGTATCTAAGGGACCACCTCTTCCCTTATTGCAGTCCCTACAGTCAGCTGAGAAGTGTGGTGCCATGGTTACTGTGGCACAAGTATGGTGCCATGGTTACTGTGCTGTCATTTAGTACTTCTTTTTGGAAGTTCTAAATGATGGTGCAGTAACAGCCTGTACTGCACTATGCTGGCAGCACATGGTTATTTTTAGTTGCTACATTGCCGTAACAATGTTCTATAGTGAGGGAATGCATTGCTACGGCGATATAGCTGCAGTATCATGGTTTGTGCCTACTAATGCTATGTTGCTGTAGCGCATTGCTAAGGTGGCATGGTGTCACATGTAGGTGTGCCCTCTATGTCCTGAGTTTACTTGGCCTAGAATATAGAAGGTTGTTCTCAGCAGTTGCTTCTTAGCTTCAGAACTGCTCCCCCCTAGTTCCTTTCAGCCAAGGCTCTCTGGAGCCTGGCCATCTTTCAGAAGCAGTGTAAAACCTTTTTATCTGGGCAGCTGTTTAGTAGATAAAGGTTAAAATTTGGGCTTCGGGTACTTGTTTATAATTTTATCTGTTTTTATAACTTTTTGTTGTAAGCCACCCTGAGTTTTTGGGGAGGGTAGAATAGAAATCAAACAAATATATAAATAAATACTGTGGTACAGTGTAGAGATTCCCAAGGTACTGTCATTAGCACTGAGATCGATGTGATTAAGTTTATTCCAGTTCTCAGAACTGACCGCATACTAATTTCTGTACTATTGCAGCTAGAATTCTTCTGAGACCAAACTAGCTTGTACACAATTACCTTAGAGCTACCTCTATCCTACACCATGGACATACCCTCAGTTTCCTCATCTATACAATGGGAGTAGTAATACTTTGCTGTTTCATAGGTGCATAGCATGGTTAATGACTGTACAACACTTTTAAATTGAAGAGCATTCTATCAGTGGTTGCAATTATTAGATGTATCTTAAGTTCTAATGGAGAAGCATGGTAATTATTCACACATTACCATCAAGGGAAAATATATTCCCAGAGACATAGGAAATTCTTAAAGACTCCTCTCTCTAATTTACATAGGTTGCTGACACTTCATTAACAGCATTTTAGGAATATCAGGAGTTTTATGAGAAAAAACAAGCTTGGTGCAAGAGAATTTGTATCAAAACCAGATAGAATCAAAATTTCAGGTTAGAAAACAGCCTGATTATTAAGTGAAGTAGAAAAGAAAGTAAATATATATTTGAAAGGCAAAATAGGGACCATAACTACAAGTTTTTAGCTGTCTCCAGGTCATGTAGCATTTCACTGCACTGAACAAGCAATATTTAAGCAGAGACTGAAGTATGAGCCCAGCACATAATCAAAAATGGTAGTTAAGAAGAAATAAGAGCTAGTGTGGGAGGTTAGTTTGGTAAAGAAAATATTCTTCAGGTTTGATTTCTGCCGAGCTGGAATTAACTTAAAACACAAGCATGGTACTTTGCACACAACCCCCACCCTCTTTTCTGTGCCCTGTAAGTTAAGGTAAAAATTAAAAATTCATAAAAAAATTCTGTAGTAGTTCAAGTGATCATATCCCCACAAAGCCAAAGGTCTGGAGAAAATCATCACTGGAAACTCAAAAGTAATGCTCTTTAACAAAAAAAGGAAAAGCAAAGGAAAAGATAGAATAAATAATAAAAAATAGGTTATGATTCAGCAAAAACTCAACACTAAGGACTAGCAGTCTCTGCTAGATGTGTTTGAGTCAGAAACCAATATTATGCCAGTCCCAGAATAACTTAGAGCCTTAGAGATGCTTTATATCCTGGGGTGGCCAATCTGTGGCAGGCTGTGTGGTATGTGGCAGATAAGACACGGAGCAGAAAGCAGAACAACAGATTGGGCAGGGAAAGGGGGCTGGAGTGGCACTTGGGGAGTGGGCAGGGCTAATTTGTAGGGCTGTGTGAAGCTTCAGCATCCATTTAATTTCAGAGGTGTTTTGGCTCATTTCAGCTCCCGAAACACCAAATCCAAATCAGAACAGGAGACCGAGAAAAAGCTCTGAAATGAAACAAAAGCATCCCAAATGTTTCAGAAAATTTCAGGGTTTCGGAGCTGGACTTGCAGGAAGACAGAAACTAAGAAGAGGGAGAGGAAAGGGGGGGAGGAAGGACTGCTCTTATATTGACATCTGTAGCTGGCCAGTTTCTGTGATCTGTCCCTGAGGTCCCTTCCAATCCCAGTGCTCTGGGGCGGGGACGGAGAAACAACATATAGGGTTCTGTGCGTGAACTCCTCTCTGCCATTTCTCAGCTGTGTCTGTTTGCAGCACGAGCAACAGCAGAGAGCAGCATCTGGAAGCTTGCAGCTTGGTAGTTCCTTCCTACTAAGTTGTAGCCAAACGTTTCACACTTACCCTTGCCTACCCTCCCTATTGTTATCCCTTTCTGCTCTTTCTTCCCCAAAAATCCTGTTATTTGTTCTTGTTATTTTTTTCCCTCTAGACAAAAAGAAATCTGTGCTTTCCCTGGCAATGTCTCATCACTATGCAAGAAGGCACTATACATAAACACACAGAGGCACACATTTTCCTCAGCAAATGTGAAGCATGTTGTAAAGGCAGGTGCCAGGTCTTCTGGCAGGGAAATTAGAGGGGCCAGAGGGAGAGCTGTAAGTTCCCCCTGCCCCAAACTTAGATGCATCCTCTTTTCTACCAGGCACAAGGCTTCTGCTGCACGAACTGACTCAGCTTAGCCACTTGTCTCCACAACCTCAACCTCCTCCAAGGTGCCTTCCAGAGAAGGGGACCTGGCTCTAGGGGAACTTTGAGGGGTGTGGAGCAGAAACTCGGATTCCCTAGTGGCAGCAAGGAGGTGGGAGCAATGCACTTGCACCATCTCCACTAACACCTGTTATAATGACCACAAGCTCTAGCATGACAATCTCCTCCACCCCAATTTCAGTTCCCAGCCTGAGCCTTCCAGTGCCAGGGGGGTGCTGGGTCTGGAAGCACAGGAGCTGAGTGCCATTTCCAGGGAAGTTCTGGGGCAGGGCAGGGGGGAATCTGAGTTTCTGCTCCACACCCCTCAAAGTTCCCCTAGAGCCAGTCCCCCTTCTCCAGAAGGCACCTTGGAGGAGGTTGAGGTTGTGGAGGCAAGTGGCTCAGCTGAGTCAGCTCCTCCTGTTATGTCTCTGCCTGATGAGGAGGGGGATAAGGCAGGATCCCCACTCACACCCCAGAAGCGAGGGGGTACTATAGTGTGGGATCATTTTGAGGTGGCAAATGATGTCAGATATGCTATCTGCCAGCACTGCCGAAGCAAGACCAGCCAGGGCAAGGAGGTGAAACACTTCATTACCACGGTGATGCTGATGTATCTCAAGAGGCACCACCCCTTTGCTCCTCCTCATTCTGGCATCAGGGGGAGCATGCCCAAAGGGAGGTCGCCCTCTCGCTTCAAAGCCCCCATCCTCCAGAAGCTGAGGCAGGCCACCCTGGACCAATGAGGGAAGGGTGGACACAAAGTGGGGTGCATCCCAAAGGCAATTGAGATCACCCAGATCATTGGAGATATGCTTGCTGTGGATGGCCAGTAGGGCTGTAAGAAGCCTGAATTGATTTGCGACACTGATTCAAATTATCGAATTGAATCACTGTCCCATGAATTGGCCAAATCCAAACTTGAAGAAAATACTAGCTGCTTTGCACAGGCTGAGTGGCCAGACCTTCTCATTAGTTGAGCATCCAGGGTTCAGGTGGCTCATGGTGCTCGTGGCTCCATCATACTGCATGCCCACACACACCT